>NC_057424.1:4542500-4778053 GCF_019457755.1 Venturia canescens | reverse complement strand
TTTCCCGGGGTTTCTCCTCGTCTCTCTCTCTTGATGCGTGTCCTGACGTCACACTTCCGGTCAATCAAAAAGCATGAACGTGAGAGGCGAGAACAGAGAGGGGGGAGGTAGGGACGGAGAGAATGATGGCGGGAAGAAGAAGGGGAGGGGTCGAGCGATTTTACCACGAGCGACGCAGGTTCGAAGCTCGCGAGTATGCTGTTTCTGCTCGAGTTGTCCGTGGATGAGAAACGTTTTCAGCTCATCCAAATCGTTTTACGAGTGTGCGGGTATTTATAGGTCATTCCATGCGGAACGAATCGGTAACTATTATTTTCGCGATACGATCATCGATTGATATATACGGGGAAAGTATAAAATTCATCCAATTTCACACTCGCGCCGCATGATATTCAAGGGGAGAATGAAACGCCATAAACTCAGTTCCGAGCGAAATTCCGAAAACATGGGGAATATGCCTCCAGCCGAAATAACGAAACCCTTTCGGTGATAAATGTTTAACGATTTGCTTCGTTAAGGGACGCGCTTTCACATCGGTGTTTATACGCTAGAAAATTCCGTTGGCTGCCGCCAACGGTTTGACTAATATCTTATTTCTCTCGTATTCCCTTTGCCGCGTACCGAGGCCGCGGAGTGTGCGGTAGGGACGTTTGCACGTGCAATAATAATAGAGCCAGTGTATTCACTTTGCTGAGACTCGCGTCGCGCGTGGAGATACATTGTGGACCGTATACACAGGCTGCTCTCGCGGGGGAGCGAGAAAGAGACGGAACAAAGATTCGCTTCTGCGCTTCGTTGGAATCGAGCCGACGTAGGCTTAATTGAGCGTAATTCGTGGCTCATCTCGGAGAACAGATCTACGAGAGAGAAGCATCGCGTCCTCTCTTTCTCTCTTTCTCACTTGCCATTCTTCTGTGCATGTTACACTCCGTCGCATTGTTCCTCGCTTCCCGCGGACAGAAAGTTGCGACAAACTAAGCAATTTCAACGATTCTTCCAAGTCCATCAACGTCAACGTGTGCTCACATTGCGTTGAGCTTTTTATATTCCGAATCCCAAGTGACACGTTCGAGGCGATGCTCGATCGATCGGGGCGGCTTGCAATGCGGCGTTTCCGATTACCATTTCGAATAATAATCTCATCATTTGCATCGAAATATAATCGAGTTTTTCACATCGAAAATGAGAGAATTACGAATTGCGTGCGGCGAATCGAGGGTCCTTTTATCCGGTGCATTTCGCCGCGCGCTGACAAGAGTCGGAGTACGATTTAAGCCGGCAAATTTCATTTCGCGTTCCCAAATCCGAGGGAATCGGGGGACAAAAAATTCGAGTGGATATGTTCGCCTGCATTAGTACTCGTATAATTCGAAAATCAGAGTGATTGGCAAGCTAATGAATTGTCGCTTGATGCAGCGATGGTGCAACGCGATATCGACGTTCACGGCTGATTCGAACTTTTGTCGATTTTATGTATTATTCGTTTTTCCCAGTGATATTAAGGTAGTTCACGCACGAAACGATTTTCTTAAGAAAGTCTTGATATTTACACAGAGAAAGTCTTTAAGGTTGATCCTCTGCGACAGCTCCAACCAAAAGTTATGTACTGTCTGCATATTAAAAGGCTTGATAGTTCGTTCGGATCGTAATCAATAATGTTGTAAAGACCCTATATACGTACTCGGTGCCAGCAGATATAGTACAAATATCATTTGCTTTCGTAAAATTTATTCTAAAAGTATTTTTGATCCGACATCGTGAGTAAATTTTTTGACGGAACTATCCAGGTTACGCTTCAACACACAGAAAAACTTGTCTATACAGACGACATTCGCTTTTTCGCTTGCAAAATATATCGTATGCAGCCTAAACCTTCGTACTTCTCGAGGCTATATCTGTCAAACTAGATGGTCAATCACCTTGATTTTTTTTCACAATATCTGTGATATCCTGCTCTAGCTCCTCCTCGTTTTTTATAAACTTCCTAATTTTAGTACTAGCGGTAGAATTAATAATGCGCCGTTTGCTTATGCATGGTCCATATGTTACGTGTTAATTGAGTCAACTTCAATTACATATATCTCGGGTTCGGGATGGTGAAACTTGTTAAAATTTTATAGAGGTGTTGTTCATATGTTAAACAATACGTATGCCAAATTTAAATAATTTCCTAATTTAACTGTCTCGTGGAGGAACCACCTTAAATATGAAGAAAACATGCGTTCATCTTTCCATATAAGGAACGAACGCTTCTTACGAAGTTTATGAAAAAATACACAATAACAATTAAGGTCTTGGAAAAAATTGGAGACCACTGAGACTAAATTGGTAATGAGAACTCGTAACCTTACGTTTGCTTATTTCGGCATTTTGTTTCTTCTTAGCTTGGGCCATTCCTGTCACAGTCTTCTGTCTTTTTATCAGAACTTTTTTCTTGTTCCACTTCCCTTTGCGCTCTCTACATTTTTTACATACAAAACTATAGTATTTTAACCAGGGACGAATGGGATTTTGAGTTCATTCAATGATGGATCAATGGCTTGTAATTTCATTCGCCAAAAGATGAGTTGAAAAAATTTACTTACAATTGAGACACCCATAAAATACGATCCTATAAGCACAATGTACCTTTTAATGATTCAAACTTTTCTTTGTACGAATTTGCACGGTAGTTTCAGACTGAAAAATGGCAAACTCGAATAAACGTATTTGCCTCTGTTTACCTCTTCGTAAACTTAATGAAATATCCGAGAATGAGAACTGGAAAAGCGATTGCGCATCTTCGGGACCTCGCGATGCAACGATCGCAAGCCACAATTAGCTTCGTTAGAATGTCCTTGAGGAGAATCTTCTCTTTCATTCACGAATGAAAACGGCGTTCATATTCATGAAAAAATGAAATTTCGAGGACAACGTGCGACGGATGTGTGGGAAATAATAGCAAACTCATATCGTCGCGCGTTTTCCGTGACGTCACGAATACCCAGCGCGCAGAGTCTGGAGCGGGAACGGGGGAGAGAGGAGATTCAGCAGCGGCAGCAGCTGCGAAATAGTTTCTCCTGAGAGTATTCTTTTTGTTTCTTCTCACATTCGTCCGTGCGTGTGGAGAAGGCAGATGGAATAAAGTGCATTAAATTTGTGCATGAGAAGAGCCCTCGTGATCGGAGCAGGCTTGGGAGCAGTCCATGGGGATCGATTCGCCAGACATTTTTTTCGGAAAAATGAAATGAAATGAAAAAAAAAAAACGACTCCGATGAAGAAACCGCGCGCCCCTCGCATTATCATTTTAATAGCCTTTTCTTAGATTGTTATTGTTGTTGGAAAATTAGTATGTCGCTCGCAGGAGGAAGGAGGAAAGAGGAGGCTCGAAGAATGAAAGTTGTACAAGCAGCATTTGCGTGCATCTGAGTCGACAGACTCGAGTACGTGATCGACACACACCCGCGCGCGCACACATGGAAAGATCCTTGTAAATATATAGCCTCGACGATAATAATGCTGTGTACCGACTACGTTCCCATTTTATATTTCCTACCCATCGCCTCGTTCTCATTGGCTCCTCTCGCTTTCTCTCTCTGTTTCTCCCGGCGTGCTCTGCGCCGCTGCCTGGCGTTTTTTCAGTGTCTCATCCTAGTCCGGATAGCACTACCACCCGGCGCTCTCTTCTCTCGCGTGAACGTCGGGAATCAGTATAAAGTCGCGTGGATCCTGGTTGAATTATTCATTGAGCGCGAGTCTAGGAAGAATAACGAAAAGAAGAAGGAGGTGGAAAAAAATCGAAGAAAAATGGCAAGGGAGGAGAAGAAAAACAGCGAATAAGCGCGATAAATATCAGAGAGAAACGGAGCTTCGAGTTTTCGTCAGTTGTGCGCCGCCTTCGCGTGCTTCCTTCTGCAGGATCAAATCCCTGGTCGGGGGACACTCGAATGGAAACCGCGAATATTGGCGATCGAGAGCATAAAATAAGAGATTTGAGACCGCTCCGATCGGGCCGCGACGACGATCGAATTCATTGAGCATTGAACAAAAGCGTATTTGAACTTTGTTACCAGCTGCAGATTCGTATGGGAAAGAGAGAATTGGCCTTTATCTTGAGCACGGTCGGCCAATAACTGTGACTTTCTCTCTCTCTCTCCCTGAGCGTTGGTGCGATGATATTTAAGTATTCAAAGCTCGTACAGGCGGCAGCAGCATAGTAGCAACGGAAACAGAAGACTCGAGTTTGGCGAGAATTCCGTGAGGAAAGGGGGCAGGGGGCGGGGGGTGGTTGAAGCGTCGTTCAGCATTTGAAAACCGGCTTTATTTGAGATCCGAACACGCGATAAGAGGTAAAGGTTCATGCACGAGACAGACAACGGATCTCCGATTGGAAGGGCGCGGGATATCCTTGCTTTGACTTTTATCGGCGCGGATGCGAAAAGGCAACGGAGAAACGGATATTTTTCATTGATCTTCCAAATAATATTTGAACCCGCGACAATCAGATGGACGTGAGAGCTCCGGATGATAATCGAATGAAAAAAGATTCGGTGCAGATGTTGCTCTCGACGATCCCCAAATAAGCGCAACGAATAATCTTGTCCTCTCAAGCTCATTTCTTCTATTCCTTCTCAACTCGCGAGCATACACGCGCACGTATACATTTGTGCGTGAATACACAAAGGTTTGACTCGTCCCTTGGGCCCGGAGAGTCTCGGGTTGCCAAGACAAGTGAGCGCGGAAGAAACGATCGCGCAGCTGCGCCTCTTTCTCGACTCCCATGGCACTCCTGCGATATTAAAATAAAACGATCATAGCACAGTGCCAAAGTTAGGGAGCGCGAAACACGTGTGCGATGTATAAAAAATAAAAGTCGAGTAAAAAACGTCCCGAAAGGAACAGAATTTCGTTGATTGTGAAGAATTTTTCACGGAATCATTGCGAACGACGCGGGCAGGGCGATGAGAAGAAAAATGAAATGGATTCATCGATATTTAGGGGAAAAAAAAGAACATTTATTTGTGGTGGTGAATGAATTTTAGATTTTCCGAGAGGAACCAAAGTCTTTTTGTCTGTACCAAGTGGGAAGAAAAACGATTATTAAAAAGAGCGGAACAAACAGAGTGGAAAACTGTCGGAGGTGAAGCGGCGAGTTTTGAAATTTCTCATAAACTCACTTTTTATCCGGTATATAGCTGAGAATACCGCAGGAGCTCTCGCCATGGAACCGAAAGGGCTGAAACTTTTAATAAACCACAAACTAGCGCTCTCTCGTTTCTATACGACGCCAATAAGTTGTGTGGATTTAGCCTCTGTATCAGCCGCAAAGTTTGCCAAGAAATTGACAGAGAAGAAAAAAGACACCGAAGCGATGGATATATATTTTTTTGTTGTATTTCTTTTTTCCAGGGCTGAATTCACCGTTGAAAAATGCACAACGTCGCCTCGAGTGATTCCGAAAATCCTGTTAAAAGTGCAAACTTTTCGAGAAACCGCTGAAAGATCCAAGTTTATCTCGAGGCGTGATTCACACTTTATTCGTGAAAAATCCATCGTGTAACTGTTGAAAATTCGTGTTTTCATTAATTTTCGTATTTATGGATTTTTTTAATTGACACGAGAGTGAACCGGAAGTAGATCGTTTTGGGTGAGAGCTCGATGCTGCGAGGTAACAAATTGAAAATAATAATTAACAACGTAATAAAAGATGGTGGGGGAGGGAGAGAGGCAAGGGGAGAGCGAGTGGGTGGAAGAAAGACGAGAAAAGACTTTTGGAGACCTTCGTTTCTCGGTTAGGGGTGGATCGCGTGTCCGACGTCGATTATGCCTGCGCTAACGTGAAGGAAATAGTGAGGCCAGGGGAGCCGAGGCAAGAGTGGGAGAGCGAGCAACTGCACGAATAAAGCGAGAGAGAAAAAAACACCGCCGAGCAAGTGAGAAAGAGAAAAAGTAGATATACAGGGAAGAGAAAATTGGCTCTTGCAAGCTCGCGTATCACTCGGCCCGGAAAATAATAGGAGGGGATTGCACCGACAGCGATGAGTGTGCGGTCGGTTTACGGCTTCGGCTATCTCCCAAGTTAAGCCGCCTCGGGCGAGGACAATACTCGGATAGGTGAACGCGCGCGCTTCACCGCGTGCAGAAGGTAGTCTCGAATTCAAGATTTCCTGCTACGCTGTACTCTTGCGATTTATAAATTGATTTTGTTGTCGGGAAAGATGGCTGGAAACTTGAACCGCGGAGAATGAGTGTGCCGTCATGTAAAAAACATTCAAAGTGCTGGACGCGGGAGCACGGCAGCCGAGGACTTACCACCACTCAGGACTCTCGGGGGATCCACTTTCGACTTGCTCGCTTTTATCCTGTCGGAGAAAATGAGTTTTTCAGCGCGAGAGAAGAGCAAGTGGAATAAAGATAGCGAGCTTAAATTGGTGACGCGGCGGGGACGTATTTGCGCCTCGTTTTTACAGATTTGAGGGCTGTGCATCGCGGGACGATGAATCGGGTAATTGGATGGAAAATTAAACGAAACGTGAAATTATATCGAGCGCGAATTCTGTTCGATGTTTCGATTATTAATCGCGCAGAGACGCGGAGAAGTCTGGAGCAATATATACGAAAGATTCTCGTCAAGGAATATCTATACGCGGGGGAAACAATTATATGAAGCCCCAACCCGCGCAGAGGAAACCGGAATAACCCGAGCGAACTTTCGCTCCGACAACTCGAGGATAGTTTTATAAAAAAAATGCAGCGAAGGATACTCTACGAGTGTAAGACGAGAAATCGAGTCGATCCCTCGCCCCGGAGACGAGACGCTTCGAGAGTTTTGATTAATGGGTCACGAATGACGAACGATTTAATAGGAGGGATCAGGTAATAACAGACGATCTATCTTGCTCGGATTGGTGGCGAGAAATTCGGACGAAGAGTAGCAAGAGAGAGAAAGAGGCGTACGAGGAAAAAAAAACGAATTAGGAGGCTGAAGAAATGAGAACATCCGAGCGTTTTCGAGAGCAAAAATTTCAAGGTGAGCGTTCTGACGCAAAGAATAGCCATTCTTCGAGCCTACCGACCCAGAGTGGGTAGGCTTCAATATGTCAAATAACCAAATTGTAGAACGGTCGGTATTCCGAAATTTTTTAAGTTTTAATATCAGATTGGAGAAAAATAAGTAATTCGAAATTCTTATTAATTTCTGATCGACTATTTAGCAGATTATGTCAGAATTGTCAGATTATTTCAACAGTTTTCATTTCGAAATGCAACTTTAACAGACCACGCGAATATCAAAAGTTCATATTTTCGAATTCAAAATGGAGAGTAGATGTTTTATAGATAGACCAGAAACAAAGCTGTCAATGTACTTGTCCCGAGACTCTACAGAGCCTCTTGATATAGCGTAGCAAAAAATCTTCATATCTTCGTTTTTTTCATCTTGATCGGTCGACTTTTTGGTGTCTCAGTATTTCAAGCTCAGTAATATTTAGCCTTTCGTTATTATATTTTCGAAATTGTGAATATTCACAGTACTGCTGACAGTGCAGTAATTTATGAATCGAAACGAGTGATATAGTTGACATTTCGGAAAATCGATATTTTAGTCGTCGTTCTATGGACGATTGTTACATTCTATTTTCGATGTAAACGTGCTTCGAACCTTGAAGTTTCTACTTTATTTATTTTTGACATTCAAAGCTCTAGTCGAATTGATCTGTCCCCATATTATCGTTCGTTGCAACATTGGATTGCAACGAAATGATCTAAAAAGTCCTCCAATAATTCCAGTAATTCTCCAATTTCGTTCCCTGCCGAGTTTGCAATTCGTCATTTTTCAACCTGCACCGATATTTCGTGAAATGAAAAAATGAGTGAATCATACAAATGTTTTTTTCCTTCATTTCGTTGGACTCGAACGTTGCAAACTTCAGCGTCGTGATAATAAACTACAAAAAAGCTCACGATAAACCACAAGTCTAAATCCCACGCAATATTATGTATTTTATTTATCTCGTCATCAAATGTCCGTGGAAACTTTGATAATAATGCATGACATACATATGCAGATGAGAGTGGTCTCTAAAAAAGACGAATCTTTGTCCCCCCCCCCCCCTCTCTCTCTCTCTCTCTCTCTTCTCCGTTCTTCCTATCGACGTCCCAAAGGAGACAGAATTTTGAGCTCGAATATAATACACGACATCCGTAGACTCGTATAACGCATCCCTGGGTTAATATCAAAGAGACTCTTGGCCTGTAGTGCTGCACACAGATAAACTGGCTCCGATCATGGGGGAATAAGCCTTGGAAGTACATGCATTGTCTGTCTAATACAGCCACTCGCTACTATACTCACGGTCGAATACATATTTACTCGTTGGTATGTGAAAGTTTATGTCCGTGTATGTGGGCGTGTGTACCGTGGCAAGTAAAATTTTCGACCCAACGTATCGAGTGTCCGTAACGCGGCAGCGAGATGACGCTGAAGTTTGCAACGTTCGAGTCCAGCGAAACGATCTCAAAAATACTCTCGAGTAATTCCAGCAAAATTCGCAGAAAATCTTTTTTTCGTTAATTTGGTTAGACTCGAACGTTGCAAACTTCAGCGTCGTGCAGCAGCGAGAACAGTGGAGCTGAGAATTTGAGGACGAGATATAATGCAACCGATGGGAGATGTTCGTATTTTTGTTTATTGAAACAACAAGAACTAGCGCAACTTTATTCGGTAGCTTCATTTTTCAAAAGAGTCCTCCCGCACATATCTTTTGGACCCAAAACAAGATTCTGAGATGAAATTGTTCGATTATGTTTTATTTATCTCAGCAATTCTGATAAATCGTGGATTTATTTTCCAATTGAGCACCAGGATGTGGGTGACCCGCTCGGTCGAACGATAATAATTCGATCGCTCATTCCGAAGTAACTCACGTGCTGATTCTCTGCGTTTCAGGAGCAGCAGCGTTCGAGGATCTATTTTTTGCCAAGTTTCCTACGCTCTCGAGAAATCGAGGTACGCACGACGGTAGAGATTAGGGAAAAATCAGTACGGCGAATGAATCAGTGTGGCGAATGATCGGTGGAAAAAGGAAAGTGAAAACGTGATTCGAGTCGTTGTCAAGAGTTCCAACATTGATTTCGAGAGTCACCCTGTATATGAACGTAAAATTAAAGCTCGCTATGCCGTCTCTCCCGCGACGCAGCAGCAGTAGCAGCACCGCGAGGATGAGGAAGGGGCAGGAGAAGGGGATGGTTTACCTGGCACGGATCGATCGAACGGAATAGATAAAACGGTGGCGAGGGTGAAGCCTGAGACAACTTGGCGCTCGAGCGATACGGAAAAGCTTGTTGAACATGCTTGGAAGAAAGAAAAAAGAGGGAATGGAGCCGATAACGTTGAGGGGTCTGAAACAACACGAAATTGAGTTTAGCCTCGCTCGCGTAAATCTCAACGATACAAATCATTAGGGAGAGTCTTGAAATTCGATGGTGATGGCGCGTCTTCGTAAATCTACGGAAGGGTTGAAGTAATATGATGAAATTCTCGATGAAACATTCGGTTTCGAATCCTGTTGTAGGGAAAAAAAAGAGTCGAACTGAAAATTCGTTGGAAACTGTATGTGGGAAATATGGAGTAAGAGTAAACTCTCCAAATTATTTTGGGGTGACCGGGAGACGAGGAGAGAGGAACTTACCGAGAAGCGTGACGAGGGACAGATCCGAGGGGACGTTGGCATTGGCACTGAGCCCTGAGACTCTAATCTCGAGGCCAGAATGGTCCAACGTCGAAGAGCCAGAGAGCCGCGGGGGGGGAGAACGCATTCTCGAATTCTCTGAAAATACCGAGACGACCGCGGATCTCGTAGTGCGCCGAGGGTTGTGCCTCCTCATTGGATCCTGGTGGGAATCCAATGAGGATTCTCAGCACCAGGATTAGACCAAGAGCGTTTCCTCAAAATCCATAGATAGACGGACATCTATATGTAGAAAAGCGGGCACACCCATTCACTCGCCGTGAATATTATCGGTGAATAATATGCCGAGGAACTACAAAAAATGCTTCGGGCCGAAGATTCAACGTAGTTTTCATGAATAAAATGAAATAGTGGAGAAGAACGAAAAATCATCGGGAGCCTCTAAAGATTAACGAATCGATAATAAAACGGGATGAAATTGGAACACCCGAAATAGATGCGCGAGATAAACTCGCTGTTTTAATGTCGACATTATCAGCTGATAACGATTTATTACTTCGGTAAGACTCTCGAGAATAATTCATCGGGTTTCCATACGCCTCTAGTCTCCAGTCTTTTTCACATAAATAGATTATGTTTGTGTATAATCGAATGCAGAGAATGACGATAGAACGTGACGAAAACGGCCGATAAGCGCATGCTTCGCTTATCGATTCTCGCCAACTTGAAAGTATGTGCTCGGCGTACTATTTATACAAATATATGTATCCTCGGGTGATAATAGATGGTCGTAGTATACAGTAGCGTAAAAGGATGCGTAAGCTTCGAGAGCTATGGGAACTTCCGAGTTGAATGAGCTGAATGCGAATACCAACGAATTCGCATTCAACTGTTTTTTTCTTTTCTTCCTTCCACCAACATTTTCGTGACCTTGAAGTTCGCAACGTTCGAGTCCAACGAAATGGTCTAAAAAAGTCTCCAACAATTTCAGTAATTTGTCGAATTTTGTTTCTTACCGAATTTGCAATTATAGTGGTTTTTCAACATTCACCGATGATTCATGAAATAAAAAATTGGTGAATTGCAAATGTTTTTTTTTGTTCATTTCTCGTTGGACTTCCAACGTTGAAAAACTTCGACAATTCGCAAAAAATCTGATGAAACGGAAGGGAAATGGTCGAACGCGTTTTCTGATATTCGATCGTTGTTCCGGTATACGCGAGGAGCCCGCTTCGAGACGGAAGGCCTCTCGTACGCGTCCCCCCACCCATGAGTGGACTCGCGAGTCGTAAATTTCATTCGCGTTTTAATATCGGAAACGACGTAAATCCCATGCGCGCAACTCGAGCGGTGCTTCGACGACTCGGAACAAGGGATGAAGACAGCCAGCACTCGGGCATGAATGAACGACGAAAAAGAGTCTCTACACTTCAATGAAAAAGTGCTGAACGTAACAAAATATGCTCGATTTCTATTGCTATTGTCGTTGCCATAACTGCACTTGAAAGTCTTTCGAATACATTTTCACGCCACCGCGAGAATATTATGTAAAGACAAGCGGTGGGGAGCTTCGGAAGGGTTCTCAGTTTTTTTTCGCGAGCAAATCGCCAACTACTCGTAACAGTTATTCGTTGAAAACAGGCAAAGGCCATTGCGTTTAATGGATTGATAAAAAAAATCGCTTTTTTCGTTGCTCAATAATTTAAAAAAAAGGTAGGTTAACGACTTATTGTTTCGCTTTTCCTCACTAAATTTGCAAATGTATTTTCAATTTGTTGGCTGTCACTTTTCCACCCAACAATTTCTCAGCGTAAAACACGTTTGATAAGAGGTTATTATTTTAAACGGTTTTCTCAAAAAGGTCTTGAAATTTAAACAGAATTTATGAGCAGTCGACTGACACGCGTATCAATTTTTAATGGATTCGTCTTATTGGTTATTTAGATAAACGTATTTAAATATGAAGAAAAATACAAAGGGTTATAACAGGGACTATGCGCGAAAATCGTTTATCTTTCCATATTACGAATGAACGCTTCTTAGCAAGTTTATGAAAAACTTACACGCAATAACAATGAAGTATGTAATGAAAGTTTGGGAAAAAATTCAGGACGATTGTCTTACTAGTTAAAGATTGAACGAAATTGGTAATGAGCACTCGTATAACCTCACATTTGCTTATTTCGGCATTTTGTTGTTTCTTCTTGGCTCGGGACGTTCCTGTCACGAGCCTTCCGTCTTTTTATTAAAATACTTTTCTCGTGATCAATTTCCCTTTGTGTTTTCCCTTTGGGCCCTCCAATACGATTTTTACATAAAAAACTATAGTATTTTCGTCAGAGACGAACCAAATTTCGGGGTCAATCAGTGATGGATCCCCGATTATTTAAGGAAGTTGAAGCGATATATATAGGACATCATACGAAAAATACATTAGATTTTATTATTCCAAATTAATAAATTGAAAATTTACGTGAATCTTCTTGAATAGTGCTTAATTATGTTTGAAAAATTTGGAGAGGTTTCACCGCCTGGTAATCGAGATATTCATTGTTGAAAATGACAAGGTTAAACATTATGGCAGCTCTTATGGCAGCTTTCAAAAAATTGCAAACTTCAACAATAAATATCTCAACTTCACGACGGTGAATCATCGGCATATCCCCCGTCAGAAGTTTAATACTGTCTTATAAGCTTTCTGTTTAAAACACTTTAATGTGCAAAGTTGGAAAATAGTTTTAACATAAGATACGCTTCAATCTCCTTAATGGCTTGTAATTTCATTCGCCAAAAAATAAGTTGAAAAAATGTATTTACAATTTCGATCTAATAACTCTGAAATGAATTTAAAGTGATTATGTATTTAATCAGGAAGTTAAAATCAATCCAACTTAGACGCCCATAAAATACAATCCTTCTGGCATGATCTACCTTAAAATCGAAAGTCGAGCGCGGACAGAGGTTTCGTTGTATAGAATCGAGACAGAAAAATAAAAGCGCAGGATGCAACTAAAAAGACGAGGAAATAAGCGGGGGTCCGTCGAAAGGATAAAGAAATGAAAAAAATTGTGTCTTCGTTGGATAAAAGTAATGTGATTGGGAGGATAATATTAGTGGCAAATAACTCGTGAGTGAACAGACGAGCTCATTGTGCGGATGAGGCAATTTCATACGGAACGATGCGGAGAGCGATAGAGGGAGAGAGCCAAAGAAGTGGGTTCGGATTGTCCCATCTCAAGTTTATTGTGCGTTTACCGCTGTTCAACTGCTCTTCGCGTATGTGATTCGAGGAAAAAGTTGCGCGAGAACTCTCACCCTGGCGAATATTTAATTCAAAGATCTTGCAAAAAAAAAAAAACGACTCCAGTTAAACCGTCGTAAGTTTCATGTCGAATTTAAAGGAAACGCTTGAAATGCTGTTACGTGTTCATTTTTGCAATAAAATGTTGAAAATTCTGTTCCCGAGAACTAAATAGTTTGAAGAAAAAATGGCTTTGAAACGCTATCGGATCGATAGGATGCTCCTGTTCGGAGAATTTTCAATGGGACTGTACACAACATTTCTTCATAGTCCGATAGCCCTTGATGACCCCACTCACGTTATCGTTACACGCTCATTCCGCTCAATGGCCGACCCTCTTCTCTGTTCTCCTTCGGCCCCTCTCCCTCGGCTCTCGGTAACTAAACTTTTCATCTCGCGTAACGTTTTCATCCGCGAAAGAAACGGAGCGACGCGAGCAATCCCGGAGATCGAGGCTAGGAGGACGCGGGTGTTTTTTTTTCTCCCGGCATCGCTCAGCGATTCGTCAATTTGGGATCTTTTCGAGAAAGAAAAAAAGTTGGACTTGCCGAATGAACATTAGTCGGATGTACGTGGAAAACTATAAAGTACGAAATGAAATAACGCTTAGACGAACATCGAGCCGGAGCTGGATGGAGCGAGCGTGAGATCGTCGAGCAGGGGAAGGATGAAAGAAAAACGACAAATTCGACGACGCGAATAACGGAGGTCTGAGGTCGCTTGTCGATTGAATGAAAGCGAAGGGGTTTAAGAAGAGTGTAAAATAGAAAGGGGGCGCGAGAGGACGAGGACGGACGAATGACAGGATCAGGTTGGGCAGAGCGTTAGACGGAATGCGGGAAAACTCTCTCACCGTATAGCAGTCGTGAAAGAAAGAGAGTGAAAAGGATGAGAGCGAATAGACACGGAAACGGGCGTATGTCGGGGGGGCTGGGAGGTTGGACGCGGTGCCAGGAGTGCCTTCAGCAGGCAGTCCGAGGGAGACGCTGCAGCGAAACTGAAAGTTACTTTTTCAAGTCTTTTTATCTATTGGCTGTCGATAGTCTTAATTATCATGTTCCATGAGATTGCCCATTGCTCTTCAAATTTTCATGCCAAATTTGGACAAATACTTTTCATCCCCTGATATTCTTGAAAATGTTGAAATAAAAATCTACGATTAAAAGCCGCAGCGAAGACCGAAAATGGCCGCTGTAGCCAGCAGCCGAGTCGTATTCCCGGATGACTTAAAGAGAAGCTGCGACTCCGACTGCTCGATCGATAAACTCCGCAGACTCTCTCTCTCTCTCTCGCCATTTTGTATGGCAAGGCCCCGGAAAAGCTTCATATTTATTGACATTCGAGAATAATCGTCCGAATAATCGTCCCTTATTCAACCGAGATTCCCAACTCAAAAGCGTACCAACAACGAGGCTTCTCGACGATTTGTTCGACCCCGAAATCATTTTCCAGGAACAATCGAACGACGCTGAAGTTTGCAACGTTGGAGTGCAGCAAAATGAACGGAAAAAAAAAAAAACATTTTTGATTCGTCAATTTTTGAGTTCACGAAGCATCGGTGCAGGTTGAAAAACTACGAAATGCAAATTCGGCAGGAAAAGAAATTGGAGAATTACTGATATTATTGGAGAGTTTTTTTAGATCACTCGGTTCGACTCCAACGTTGCAAACTTCAGCGTCATAACAACCGAAGGGAAACGCAGAATTTTAAGGGCAACTGTGAAAAATAGGCGGCTGGAAAGTCTGGTGAAATAATGAGACAAGAATTTTTGCAAAAGTGTTGGAAAAAATAGAGCATTGGATTATTTCTCGGTTGGGAAGCGTTTTTATTTTGATTTTTTTAGTCCATTACATGCTCACGGTGAAAATGCACGAGGTGGAAAAACGAAATGAAAGGTTTGAGGAGGGCTGGGCTCTTAAAAGTCTTTTCGCGACTGGAAGGATGTCCAATAATGGGGCTACATAAGCCTGTATATATAGGTATAGAGGGAGGTGGGAAGTAAAAATGGATTCCTTGCAGCGGTGAGGCGAGAGTGGATTGAGAAAAATCGTTCAAGTCGTTTCGGGCATGTGCAGCGCTCTTCGCTCTCAGCGGAAGCTCTAAAAAAGATTTTTCGCGTGCGATAGGATGCTACGGGCTCTAACGAGTAAGCTCGTCAACGTTTTTCTCCCTGCTTTTGCGGCGGCGCACGCTCGATAAATTGAAAAACGTAAGCATATTAGAGGAGAGAAATATCGGCGACAACGAGCCCTCATTATTACTATATAAATTTATAATAAAACGTTGAAAAGTTCTGAGCTCCGCAGGCAGCAGGGACCCAATCCATCTCAGTGCTGGACGCGAGGCTCCGTCATCTCAACACAGACATGAAGCCGGGGGCACACGAAAGGAGATGAGATTACGGCGTACGATTTGAATACGCGAACCGGAAGTAATTTCACGCCCGACGTGACATTCGTATCTGGCAACCTCGTACATCGAGATCGATAAATTTAGCCTATCATTTTCGTATGCGTATAAATAAAAAATGTATTTCACACGATCCACTCAGAGTATATTGGAACGAATTCAGTCCAAATTCATTTTAGTCACGACGCTCAAGTTTGCAACGTTGGAGTCCAACGACGAAATGATGTAAAAAAAAACTCGAACAATTCCAGTAAATCTCCAATTTTGTTACTTGCCGAATTTGCAATTCGTTATTTTTCAACCCGCATCAATGATTTGTCAAATAAAAAAATTACGAATTACAAAACCTTTTTTCGTTCATTTTGTTGGACTCCAACGTTGCAAACTTCAACGTCGTTAATTATGACACTGAAATTTGCAACGTTGGTCCAACGAAATGATGTAAAAAAACCCTCCGATAATTCCAGTTTTTTTTTCCTTCATTTCTTTGGACCTCAACGTTGCAAACTTCAGCGTCGTCAATAATTCCAGTAATTCTTCAATTTCGTTCCTCGTCGAGTTTGCAATTCGTAGTTTTTCAACCTGCACCAATACTTCGTGAAATAAAAAATTGTTGAATTACAAATGTTTTTTTCGTTCATTTCGTCCGACTCCGATGTTGCAAACTTCAGCGTCGTTTTTAGTCAACCTTGTTCGAGGATCGATCATTCGGCGAAGCTCAAAAATGTTTCCAATATTGACAATGCGAAGTGGAAATTTCAATAAAAACCAAAATAAAGTTTGTTGAGCCATATAGATTGCAATTTCCTTTACACAAAGATTCACGCGATCTAGGCTATCAAAATTTATATGAGTAGAGTTCAATATGTCGAATAACTGAATTATAGAACAGTCGATATTTCGAAATTTAAAAAGTTGTGATATCAGTTTGGAGAAAAATTCGAAATCCTTATTCCCGATCGACTATTCAGCGAATTGCGTGTTTAATCAAAAATTCCTTCTTTCAATTCGTATTTACCCGAAAATATATATTTCAATAGTTTTCATTTTGAATGCAATTTTAACAGACCATCGGAATGTCAAAAGTTCATATTTTCGAATTCAAAACGGAGAGTAATTGTTTTACAGACAGACCAGAATAGAGAGTAGCAAAAAATGGAAAGTGAATTTTTCGAACTATAAAACATAGATATGCGGAATAGCGATAGCTCGAAAAGGCGAAAGTCAAAATGGCGATGTTTAAAATTGGAGATCACCGGTCTGAGTAAGTGAGTGAGTGAGACGCATATATTTGGAGATCCACTGCATTTCTTTATTTTGATCGATCGACTTTCTAACGTTTCGCTATTTTGACTGTTCGACTTTTCGGTGTTTCAGTATTTCAACCTCAGTAATATTTGGTCTTTCGTTATTATATTTTGAAAATTGTAAATTTTCACAGTATCGCTGACCGTAGTAATTTATGAATCGAAAGAGCGATAGTCGAATTTTCGAAAAATCGATATTTTAGTCATCGTCCTATGGGCGATTCTTACATTCTATTTTCGATGTAAACGTCCTTCGAACCTTGCAGTTTTTTCTTTATTTATTTTCGGCATTCCAAGCTCTAGTCGAATTTATCTGTCTCCATATTATCATTCGAAGTTTATAAACTCGAGATTTTAGCTGTTCGAAATTTTAGTCATTCCAACATTTGATCCCCACCCATTTATATCATTCGAGGTCGTCGCCGTTTCTTTTGTCGTAACTTTGGCACTTTCAACTTCTCGCCGGCCGCGCGAGTCTGGAATGGCAGCTCGAATTTTCAAAGCCCAAACTTTTCGATCCGGTTCGATCTAGATAACGGAGAAGAGCTGTAGCGAGCCGCGCGCACAGGGCACCGGTGAAAATGAGCCGAAACATGTTTTTTTTTTCGTCGCAATCGGTCAAAGCGCGTAGAAGCGATTTAGATTTGAGAATTGAGAAGAAAAAAAGATGGTTAGTTCTCAATGAAAATTGCGGAGAGACCGTCGAGGGGGCGGCAGCGTGCATGTGAGTTTGGAAAAATTCGAGGCACTTTGAGTGTCAAAGAAAATGGTCGGTTCTCGACCCCCTGGGCGAGAGAGGGGAGGTTAAAAAGTCGGAAAGTTTCACGTCGGTATTTGGCGGTGGGAGATGGATAAACGTTGTAGGTTACGATAATAATAAAAAGGAGGGCTCGTCCTTGAACGGAGGCAGCAAGAAAGGATCGTAAATTTGCGAACGGTTTCGTTTGGCGAAGCTCCGGCACCGGGTGCGCGCTTTATAACGAACACGTGAGAGTGTGCGCCTTGTGAGAGTGTCCAGTGAGCTGCGTGTACGAGAAGTTTGTGGTTCTCTCGTGTACGGCGCGGCTCGAGCCCCGGGGGCTAAACAGACCAACGTTTCAGGTCTAAAGAAGAGAAGAGGTCAAAAAAAAAAGAGGAAAAAGAGAAACGAGACTGCGGAGGGAAGAGAGAAAAAGTTTGGCGTTTCTTCTCCACCATCTTAGTTTTACGGCGCGAGAGGATCGCGTGAGAAGACAACGAGAGCGATTTCGTTCATTCCTTTCGTACACACTCGCTTCATTCCCTTTATCTCGAAGCGAGTCGTGCTCGTTTTACTCCGTGCATGGAAAAGCAAAGAATAAAAAAAGAAACGGTGAAAGGCTAAAAAAGAAGCAAATAAATCTATCGGGTGGTTGAACGAGTGACGAAAGCTTCGAGGAATCGAGGCCAAAGTTTCTTTTTTTAACACCATTCGAAGAAATTCTCTCACGCGATTATCCCTTTTGCTATCAATCCATCGATGTCTTCACAATTATTTTTTTTTTTCCCGAGCTCCGAGCAAGAAAGGTCGATCAGTTTCCTCCCCAGACCGATTTGGGACCGAAGAGACAAAACCGAATTTGGGACTGAAGTGACCGAGTCGAGATTAATTAACCCGAAACAGGAATTTGAGAGCAGAAAAAACGCGCGCGTTTACTTCTCTTCCCGAGACGGAGCGCAGCTGTTTACGGATATATGCGGAAGGCGCGCAACGTTGCTCGGTGACGCGCGAGTGTGTGCGCGCCCCGTGCGTACACCTAGGTCGAGAGCGTTGTGGCGTTTTATGCAGATATATTCGCCGGAAAAGAAAGGGAACGATCGAGGCGTGACCCAGCAGTAAAACTCTGTACGTACGTCGAGCCAAATCCAGCGTGATTCACGTGCTTCCATTTTTTTCACCTCGTTTTTTCGTAAATCAAAAGATATTTATCGAAAGCGAAGCAAACCGAAAAAACAATGTTCTGCGCTTGAAATCAATCGCGAAAGAATCGCTGTAACACTGTCTCATTTCTCACTAAAATTCCGTCGCTCGAACAAAGATTGAGAAGACGAAAAAATGCAGGAAAAAAGCGAAACATTCGTCGGAATACGCACACGGAGAAAACGAATTCGTTTTGTATAGTGAGGAACGCATGGTTTTTTAAGAATTTTAAAAATATTTAGACACCGATTACAAAGAGCATAGTATTTTTTGAATTTTCCAATTTTTCATCCCTTCAATTCTAAACAGCTTTATGTGGATAGCAAAAAGTGATGTACGTGCGATAACTATATTTAGTTTTGTTTTCAAGTGTTATTCATCGTGTCAGACTAGTACTTACTGATAAATCGAAATGTATTGTAAATACGGCGCTGAAGTTTGCAACGTTGGAGTTCAACGAAATGAACGAAAAAAACATTTGTAATTCACCAATTTTTTACGTAACGAAGTATCAGTGCAGATTGAGAAAAACTACGAATTGCGAATTCGACAAGAAATGAAATTGGACTGGAATTACTCGAATTATTGGAGGTTCTTTTTTTAAATCATTATACACCGAATACGTGTGACATTTTACTATACATATAGTTTTATTTTTCCGAGTTGCCCGAGCATACTTAAGGAAGTTGAGGCATTAGAATGAAAATGATGTCATCGCTTTTAAACCGATTGTATCTTATAAAGTGAAGTGTAAAAAAAATCAGTTAAATTTTCAGACAGTTTAGGAGCGTCGTTGCTGAGAAAAATCAATAACAATTTGGGCCAAATAACATGTAATCTTATGGAAGTCAAGACACATTCAGTGATATCTCCGTTAAAAATGATGCTAAAAATATGAAATTTTTTGGGCAACATGAGCAAGGCTTGCCGAATAATGTCAATTTTTTCAGATTTATTAGATTTGCTGAGATTATATTAATAATAATCTGTTTCCCGTGCAGTTTTTTGAGGCTAAGATCGTCACCGTTCGTGTTTTCGACTGAGCTTTCACCAGTTTTTCGTCTTTTTTTCCCCAACTTTTCTTTAAATTGTATGCAACATTGCCAAACTGTAAACTGACCTAACTTTTGAAAAGTACAGGTCATAACTTTTGGGTAAAAAAAATGACTGTACAGCCTCAACTTCCTTAACAAACATTTCAAGTGGCTGAAAACATTTTTTACTATACTTATAGAGAAAAACTCTCTCAAGTCTTTTGAATAAAAGGTATGAGTATTGGGCTTTTCACTATGATGGATAGAACAGTTCTTATTACTGCTCTTTGAATTAATGCTGCAATCCAGTTATATACTGTCCCCGAGATACTCCATTCTTAGTACTTTCCTCTAGAATTTTCGGCCTCGTTTTCTCCGTGCAGAAGAGAACTGAAGACGAAAAAAGCGGAGGGTTTCCCGCCTTTTTGTGTGCGTCGAAAACATCAGCTACGAAAGAGCGAGCGCGCCAGATAGCGCGTTCACCGCTACCGTTTACACATTCGTTTCCAATTCTTCTTTGTTCCTATCTGCGTAATATCTGCCTCGCTCAAGATTTCGTGGTGGCTCGCGAGACTCGCGTATACACATCGAGGACGCGGAGAGAATGGGGAGTGACGGTTGGACGGGGTGGGGCAGCGGCAGCGTCACCGGTCGAGAGTAGGGAGATGAAGAGCGCGAGGTGTATCGGGAAAGCACGTGGTCGCTGAGAATTCTTTTCCGATAATATAGCGTAAATAAATAAAAATAGAAAATTATAGGAATTTTCAGAGATAATAACGGCTCGATAGAAAACGTCAGACGAAAAGGAAAAACGACGACGCGCGGACGAGCACCACGCGGAGGAGAAAAACTGTGGGGATAAATAAGTAAAACGTATGTCGGTACGCGACGAATCGAAGCTCGGAGTGTCAGACTAACGAAAGGTCGAGCGGATGTTGCGGAGGCGATAGAATTCGCGTTTGCCTAATCGTATGAATACACGCATCGCCGCATCGGGAATGAAAAAAAAACGCTCAATTTACTCGTGTAACGTCGATGCTTGCGAACAAAAACATGCGAATTATCGGACTCGAACGGAGGAGCGAACGCAATGGAACGAGACGAGAAAATAATCGAGTCTGAAGTAACGGAGAAGAAGCGAGGGATTCGCTGCCACGAAACTGCGCATCGGAAGAGGCGTCGCAGTAAAATTAAACGAAAATCAGATCTCCGAATTTCCAGAAAAATTCGTCATCGAAGTAACGAAAAGGTGAAATTGAGCACCACGGGACTGGGGATAAAGGAAAAACGTTGGGTGAGCCCGCGTCGAACGCAGAGAACACTGCTGAAACGTTACCGCCGTGTGTCCCCTTCGTATGAAAGGAAAGGTCAGTCTTATATTGTGTGCGAAATTCAATCCAACCGAGAGACTCTCTTCTCTATACCTGGCCCGGGCCGGAGGGACTTTCCTTCCTTTTGATTTAATAGCAAGTATTATGTCCCACATGCGGAGCCTTCCAAACAATAAATAATAATAATAATAGCCCACTGAGCTTAGAACACTCGTCGTCTTCCTCTCTTTCTCTTGATCCAGAACTCAAACTTTATTTTCCGTACGGTCCGTCCAAATTCCTCGGACGATTATTTCGTACCTGCGCGCGCGGGGTCTCACGTGATCCGACCGATTCCCCGGTTGCCCCGAGAACTGTTTTCGGTTCCACGTTTTCGAATTTTTCGACAATTTCTTTATCCGTCGTCCCAACTTATTTGAGGCATTCGAACCCACCGGAAGGGACGAGGCCGAAGTTTGCAACGTTCGAGTCCAACGAAATGAAGGAAAAAAAGTTCATCATTTTTTTATTTCACGAATCGGTGATGTGGGTTGAAAAATGCTAAATTGCAAATTCGGCGGGGAACAAAATTGGAGGTTTACTCAAATTATTCGAGAGTTTTTTTACATCATTTCGTTGGACTCCAACGTTGCGAACTTCAGCGCCATCCGGAAGAGTACGGAGTGCTTGTTTTTGACGAAAATTTCTAATTTCACAATATCGTCAATAAAATATTCATCTCCGCCCTTTTTTCGTTGAAACACACACGTGCTAATGAGTGATTTGAATAACGTGCAATCGAAAACGAAAAACATTAGGAAATCTCGTTATTATGGCAGCAGCAGCAGCAGCAGCTCGTCTCAAAAAGTGTGTTGGCTAAAACAGTGGAAATGACGAATGAAAAGATAATTGAAATCGGTCGAACGCACACGTTGTCATTCCGACATTCACGACGGATCGTATACGGTACGTACGCGTATACGCTTCAAAGTGGGAAACGTTATAGACTGCGAGTATGCGAGGAACCGTGTACGAGAGCTGGCGAGGAAGGGGGTGGGGGGGGGGGGGAGCAGGCGGTCGCAATGACAATGGCGAATCAGTGTTTGAAAATATCGACGTCGACGTCGTCGTAGTCAGTGCGGGCAACCGACGTGCGCCTCGTTGCGGGTGTCGCGACGCCGCATCGAATACCACTTCGGCAAACATAACCTCCTCGTTTAATAACAAAAATTGGCGTATATGCTTTTCGCGCAATGGCTGTCAAACGGTTGATTTACGAAGAGTGTAAAATACTGATGCAGCTAATATTCGAACTAAAATATAAATATTTAACTAGAGTGTGAAAACATTTTACGGTTATGATAGTTTCGATGGAGAAAATCACTCACGAAAAGTTGTAATCCGTGATAGTAAGCAAAGAGATTTAAACTGAGATTTATTCGGATCTATGACGATCATTTTCTGTCTCATTCTTCTGCGATTTCTCGCTCTCACAATTCTTCGACAGACGTTCACGCGCGTTTTGATATTTAAATTGAAACACTGAGTACCCGCTGCGTTCGAATAAGAAGCGCGTTGTTTGTCATTTGAATTTTCAGAGTGAAAAAAAAAGAGGATCGTTACGTACGTCGAATATGAAGACGATCGATTTTTCCAAAGACATGTATGGAAATATTAATTGTCCTACTGAAATCGTCACGCAAATTCCGCGTACTGAGATCACAAGACAGAGAGAGAGAGAGAGAGAGAGAGGAAAGGCGAGTGTTCGACCGGGCTAAAATAGCCTCGTGTGGTCTTCGACCCGACGCCCGACGTCGAGAAAGCCGAGGACGCCACGAGTCTCTCTCCCTTTTCTCTTTTTCTCTCGGTTTGCAGATTTTACCGCCCATATTTTGGCGAAGAAAAGATGATTCGATTGGAATCGAATTGAAATGGTGGGGAACTTACAGGGTAGTACATCCCTTGCGGTGGAAGGAAGAACGCCCCAGAGCCCCACAGTTTGAGGCCGTTTTGCTCCACCGTTGTGCGAGATAAATTACGAATCCAAAGATCCGTGGTATTTTTTTGCCTCCCCCAACACACACGCGCACACAACAAAAAGCCTCTTTGTTTTTGATCCCTTCGTTGATAATTTTGAGGTTTCTCCGTTGAAAAATCTAAACCTCCAGATGAAAATTCACGATGCTAATAATAACAGTAAATATATTCTATATTCGCAGGCACGAGAGTCTCGTGAGAGAGTGATGCTGTCCGTGTATGTGTGCGGTACGAAAAATTGAGAGACACGGTCTCGAACTGTAGTGTTGTTTCTTTTTCTTCTTGATTTCCGAGTTTCGGCTTTCGGCGCGTTGATGGGATCGAGGACAAACGTTTTTGTCCGAGGGAACGAGACAGTGATTTTTATTTTTCCACCCGTTTAATATTATAAAAAATGTGCTTTTTTTTCTTTTCAGTCTGCAATCGCGAGATTGATCTCCCTCTGTTCGAGCCTCGAGGTCAAAATAACAACAGGGGCAAATGAAGAAACGAAAAACCCGTTTCAACACTTTTTTTCCAAATATTTTAAAGCACACGCGCGCACACACACGAGGAAACAAACGAACAAAAAGACGCAACGTTTACTCTTGCAGAATTAATTATTCTTTCACATTTGCGATCGATTAGAGACAATTCGTTCTCCGTTCTGTCTCGTGGTAGTTTATTTTACCGCGTTTCAATAAGTTTTTCATACGGTAAACACAAAGACTGAAAACCACGTTTTCGCGATTCTACCGATTATCCCCCCGGCACTACACGGTACACACTTTAGTCTTAATTCTCTTTTATTGCGTGATTTTACTTCCGTCACGTCACAATGTATCTTTGACATTCGAATAATCGTTCTTATTTTAAAGCGAGTTATCGGAGGACAGAAGAAAAAAAAACGCCGAGACGGAATAGTGCCAAAAAAAGCACTTTGTTGAGAATTATAAATATAAAGACATATAGACGAGAGAGACCGCCACAGTGCGTGGTCTCCTTGCGACTGAGGGACTAGGAACACGGAACGACTGGGAACGGACGACGCCACCGGTTTTCTTTCTCTCTTCGACACACAACACGCGCCCTCTCTTTCTTCTGCTTCTCGCTCGCTCTCTCGCGCTGGTAGTCTCCGCGCTGGCGCGCTTTGCTCTGCGCTTTCCAATGCGCACCTACGGTGCGCAGGCACAGCGCCGCTTCCCGAATAGCGGCCATCTTTGATATCAATGCGCGCCGGGAAGAGTAACACTCGCGACGGAAAACGACCGCTTTCTCTCTCCCACTCACGCTTCAAAGGTTACTACCGCCTCTACCTCTTGAGCGCTTGAGCCTCTCGTGTCAGAGCGCGCTTGTCAATTCTCATTGTTTGAATTTATCATTCGAACAATTCGTCTCCAATCTCGTACGAATACATTATGTTTTCATTCCCGTCCACTTTTTCTCTTCGTCATTCAATTCTAAATAATTTTACTTGAAAAGTCTTTAAACTTTAAAATTCGAACGCGATTCGAACGTAATCGTTGCACGGGAATCATTCGGCTCGTAAAACTTTTATACTTTAATGCCCTAAAATTTGGCGTTATTTTCAATTATCGTTCCTTTCGCCTACAGTCGGTAATTCAGAATCCAATGATGATTCGTAGTTTTATTTTTTTGCGCTGCGGTCGTGAACATTTTTCGTGATGAAGGTTCGAGAAGAAAAGTATTTTTTGATATTTTTATCATCACAAATTCTTCAACGGTTTTATTTCGAGAGGAAGTTTCATTGATGGAACAAAGTTAGTGCGTGTACGACGAAATTGACGTCGAGTGGATACACGAGTATGGGAGTGTGGGGGAGAAACGCATCACGGAACGAAACGACAAAATCTTTGGTTTCGTCCGGCCCAAGGAGTACGATTTCGGTAGAAAGCTCGCTCCGGGCTCCGGTCGAGGCGGAATAAGAGGGAGAAATAAAAAATGAATGAGACGACGAGACGAAACGGAAGATGAGCAGCGTCACATGGCTCTAATGGATAAACCAGCTGACACGAAGATCCTTTCATTTTTATTATTAAAAACGATCTAACCCTCATATGTTTGGGCCCTCATCCAATATCACTCTCAGCAGCTACGTTATTATGCATGTTACCATCAACACACGAATACGTGCGCATGGGAACGAAAAAACAAATGTCAAAAAAACGTATGAATTCTACGGAATAAAATTTTACTGATGAATGAAAAAACTTTGAAAATGACTATTCGCCGAGAAAATAATGATCCTCGCCAATTACCATGGCAGCTGCATAGTAAATTGGACTCTTTTCGTTCGAAGGTCCTCCCCGGCGATGAAAATTCTTTTCGTTACTCCTAAAACGGCTCAACTTGACCTTGTTTCGTGCTCAAGTCTTATAGCAGCAATCGAATTAGAATCGACGAAGAATCTTGATGGGAAAAAACATTTATTTGCCCTCTGACCTTTGTCCCTTTTGACTCGACTTATTATATATCACCAGCTTATTTATTATTCAAATGATCGATTCGACAATACAATAATACTTGAGGAAACATCGGAAGAGCGAGGGAAAAAATAGCATTTTCTTTCCTTTACCCGGATCAACCAGTTTTCTTTTTCGTTCGTCTATTTCACGAAGAATATCTCAATAAAAAACGGGGCACGTACGATCAGAGAAGGATGTCCGTTACGCGATACGTCGTTTAAAGTATAGAGAAATACGAGCGATGAGGAATTCAAGACACGCGCGTGCGTTTTGCTTTGCACAAAAAAGTAGACAATATTTATTATCATATATACGGAGGAGCGTAGAAAGTTTGGCACGTTGGGACGCGAGTTTTTAGAAATTTGTCAAAATTCTAGCAATTCCGTCGGATGTTCTGCCTCTCCGGGTGGATTTTTTTCTCCATATTCTTTGAGTGCGATTGACGATTTTTTTCTCTTCACGTGTCAGCCGATGCACCGGAGCTTGGAAGGGGCGAAAAAAGGGGATGATCTTATTTTTAGAAGCCCTCGAGAGCGAGAGGGGGAGAGACTGGCTCGCGCGGGGCGAAGAGTGCGAGCGAGAGAAGTCTCTCGAGGGGGCGATACAGCGTCACAGCTGCGTCGCACATGCGCTCAAAATTTTCGAGAGACGCCATTCAGCAGCATCCGCCGAGAACACACAACCGCGAGAGTCGAACCTTCGCAGGATCTATGACAACAACGAAAATGCAACTTTTGCCCACGGAGTGACGCCCTCGTCGATTTTCTCTTGTCTCCTTTTCTCACTATTGCACTTGGGGAAGGTGATTCTTGCCCTCCCGCAGCAGCACGACGCGGCATAAATGTTTGATTCACGACCTTACGTAAGGGACGAATATAGGAGAAAAGAGACCGCGGTAAATCGCGAGCGAGGAAACAGTCCTGGAATAAAGACAAATCCATAAAAGTAATACTGTTTGCCATTTCTCCTGAGGAATGATTCGTGTCGCACGGGAAAATGAATAACGGACGCTGCAAATTTCTGACTGAAACAGCAGAAGGAATAAACGTTTGCTCGTCCATGGAAATTATTCAATCAACGATCTTTGAACGTCAAAAAAGTGGACGATATTCTCGAAGCGAATGGTTTATTTACGCCCGAGTACACGCGGACGTTTCACGGTGAAGCTCGCAAGATCGAAGCAGCAGCAGGATGGAGGAAGGCGGGCGCGAGGGTAACACGGGACTCGGGATATTCTCGTAATCTTGTGAAATCGCGTGCTGTACAGGTTATACGGAGAATGGAACGAGAGCGAATAGGGGCTGTGCACACGGGCAAGACACGTACACACGAGTATGGGATATTTCGTGTTAAATAATCTCGACGCTCGCGCACTTCCCAAATGAAATATCCTTGAGAACGAGGTTCAACACTTTGCCGATAAGATTTTGAAAAATATTCCCCGACGAGAATCTCCATCGACGAGCATCGTCGACGATAATAATCCACTTTTTATTCTTCAAAATATTATTCGTTCGCACGATATTGCCCATATACGTCAAAGAAGGATGAAAATCCGAGGGAGGGGGCTGCTGCTGCACAGTCAGATAGGGTGAGATCACGTCAAGGCGTTACCATGGCGACGCATTGAGTAGTACACGAGTTGTACTTTGCTTCGGTCTTATGTCCAAGTGAGCCATTTCGCAATGAAACAAAAAAAACACTCTGGAACAAAGAAGCGTCCTCGGGTTCTTGGAAAAACGGTGTTTACGTTGTTTTTCGAAGAAAGCTTATCTCGTCGACGAAACAGCCGAGATTCGTTGACTTTTATCCGGAAAGGTCGAATGATCCAGGGCGAAATATAAAAATGATGAAAAATTATGCTGCGAGGAGAATCGAAGGGTGCAACGAGCGAAAGCTCCGCTCGTGGAAACGCCGGGGACGCGCGACGAACGTTGCCACTGACTCTCGACTCTCCAAAGTTTAATGCGCCGGAAGGGTTACACGCTTGTTCGCGCGCTACATCTCGTTACGTCATTAACGAGAGTGACGTTCCTCTCTCAGTATAATGACGAGAGAACGATAATTGGTGTGGGAGCAATTCGCATCTCCAAATTCACTCGCCGCATTTATCTCTTCGTTGAGAAGCTTGCACGCACCTTGCAACCTTCGATATTTCCTGTCATTTGTTGCTTCTAATTATCGCAATACCCGTTATTTAGCAACGGATTTATTGAAACGAAAAATCACGGATGTTTTCACAACAATTTTATTTTTCCATTATTTATGCATGTCCAAAAATATGAACCGAAATAATATTTGTATACGATTGAATCGCGATTACGTCAGAAACGTCGGTAAATTAATCAGGATTTAAAGAATTTTTTTACGAGAAATGAAATCTCGACGGGATTTCTTTATAACCCGTCACCGATGAGTTTTTCGTTCGATCCGTGTGTCTAAATTTGAAACATTGTTTACGTAATTCATTGTAAATATTTACGAGTTCGGAACTACCGGAGGTAGAAAAACGTATGTTTTACGCGGGGTGAAAACTCAGAGGAATGTAAATACACAAATAAATAGATGGTCAAAAAAATGAGAATATCTAGGCAGAGCTTGTTTGTGTATTTTGTTCACATAACGTGGCGAGATTCGCAGTCGAGAGCTTTTCTGGCAAACTCGAGAGAAGAGCATCGAGCGAAGAAATTGGAGAGACGAAGAGAGCGCGCACGTTCTCGTATCTGTATATTTTTTTTCTTATGAGAATTCTGGTTGCTACCGGCTGGCCGAGACTACGCAACGAACCACCGTACAATTCAGCCACCAGCCGAGCGTAAGAATATTTACGAGGATCGCCTCCTCGTCCAAAGCGTAACAGCAGCCCACGGAGTAGCCTCTTGTCCTTGTATACATTATCCATATGCTCTTACGTATATATGAAAGAAAATTTAGGAGACACGAAAAAAGCAGCGATGTAAATGCTGACCGAAGTGGAAAACTCGGAAGCGAATAATTCGGGGAAAAAAAATCAGAGCGAAAAGAGCTTCACGGAGAAGTAGCTGTTTGAATATTTTCGGCGAGAGCACACCGCGTCGAACGACGAAACGTCAACGAATTTCCAACTCGTATGGACATCGAATTTGCATTCTGGTTATATAGTACTATGAAAAAGTAAAATAATAAATACAGAGGAGGTAGAAGAAAAACGTGTCGGCAGGGCAGTCGTAACACTTTGTTTTATGGCGGAGCTCATCGACATATTTTTTTGAAAATATCGAAAAGGTTTGATGTGTTCCAAGTCCTTCGATTTCGGTTACTTACAAGACTGACAATGGGAAGCGAATGTGTGCTGAACGATGCCGCACCATCGTTGGTTGACAACGTTGAAAATGAGCTCAAGAGAAACACGAAGCACTGTTCAGATGGAAATTTGATAACAATTGGTAAAGGTTTGTTACTCTTGTATGAAATTATCGACGTTATGGAGCTCGGTAACGTTGAGTGCTCTCGACATTCTACCGAATGTTGCAAAACTCGAGCTTCCTCGACTGATTACAGGTGGCGCCCTGGTGCGGAGAATCGTCGAACAAAGTGTAACGCGCGGTTCGATCGTCGGACTCGGTCGGACTGTTCTCTAACGGTGCGCTGCTTGCGGGAAGAATTGGGCGAACTTATCGGGTGGCGCTCTCGGACGGCCAACTCGAGAACTACACCGTGGAAATAACCGTTGATGAAATTCGAATATTTTAACGATAAAAAGAAAACGATGAAATATTTTTCGCTGAAATCGCTTATGTTTTCACTCGTTCGAATAGCGCTCGTTATCTTTGTTGAATAGTCAAAAACCAACGCCAATCGCGAGAAGAATTCTCAACGATTTGCAATAATTATGAGACGATGCGTTCTAAATTGTTTTCGCAATAACTGCTCATGCAGTCTTGAAAACATGGTTGAACAAGATAGTTACGCAAATAATATTACTTGATTCGAAATATATCGAAGATATCGATTCTTCGATGATTCTGAAATTAGTGGGAACAAAATGCAGCGGAAAAGTTTGGAGAGGTGTTGCGATACGAAAGGAATATCGGTCATTCACTTTTGGATTTTTTTTCTTTATTTTAAGGAAATCATCGACACGTACCCAAATTTCACGGTTCAAATCCTCCCATTCGTCATCCAGTTCTTGATTTATCAAAGTATTACGCATTGGTGTGCTCCTCAACATCGTCATATTCGACAGTTTTTTATCCAAGCTCCGTTCGAAACGACGCGAGCCTCTTACCGTTCCAAAATCGGGGAGACTACTGCCCCTCCCCCCTCCCCCTCGCGTCCCGCGTTCTTTTCATGATTATTATTGGGTGCGTTCCACTTAGCGCCCGAACATCGGCCACTCTGGATAAAGGGTTTCGGGCGCTGCGAGCATTACGGCCGGCGATAAAAGTGGAACGCACCCATTGTTGCCGCGACCATAATTCCGAGACGTCTTTGCGCAAAGCTGTGCGCAGTACAGAAGAGTGAATCAAACAATAATACACATTTTGACTGTTCGTTGAAATGTTTACTTTACTCTGCGGCTTGTCGAAAGTAGTTTATTCGTTCTAATTAGTCAAACCAGTGACTGAATAATATATTTTCGAACGTACGCGAATAAAAGGCATTAACGAATAGCGGTTTGTGGTGAATATAATGGGAAAAAATTACGTTGTTGTGAAAAAAACGTGTTGAAAAATTTCCGAATATCGAAAGTTGCATGGCGAAAAACGTGCATTTCAAGTTCAGAATAACAAGGAGCGAATACCCAGCGTCTTTGAATCATCTCAAATGCGTTGTGTAACCTCGATTCTGTGATTTTTTTGCTCGGTGGTGTCTCATCGGTTCTTTTTATTCCAACGGTTCAATCCTTCCTCTCCGGGTTCCTCGTTACTTTTCGAAAAGTCGTATGGACATAATTGTTTCGTTCATGAGCATTTCCGTATCGGACCGTCGTTTCGTTGATTGGTTCAGTATTTTTTTTTTTTTTGACGTTTGTTGTCGTTAGGGAATTTGTTTTTTCGAGTTGATTGCAGTGACGTCCGATTTTTTTTTGTTATTTTTCTTTTTATGCTTCCTCAATTCAATTAAAACTGGAAAAAACACCGTGCAATTTTCATTCGCAGTGACTCGCCACACGTTTGTGCCTCTCGACCGAGGCAGGAATAAACAGAGAAAAAACACGAGAGATCGACAAACCTCAGGAGGAAACGAATGAGCGCGCGGAGACGGTTTCTCGACAAATATTGTCTCGAGAAAATCGAAACTGCTCCACTCTTTTTTCTTCGTTTCCTGCTGGTCCAGTATTTTTTTTCTTTTCCCTCTGCTCTTCGGACGAACCCGAACGAGGGGGAAAATGTCCTCTGACACCTTTCACCGTCGTGTACATTTTCGCACTTCTCAATATCAAGCTTTCCACCTTCGGCCGCACCACTTTCATTTCGAGCTTTACTTTTATGACAGCCTTAAACCTCAACACCTCTCGCCCCTCGGGTGCGCCGATCCTCGTTCCTGCCAATCCTGAGAGCCTTTCCGGCCTCTTCCAATCTCGATAAATCCCAAAGAATCGTGTTTCGGGCTCGAGTCTCGTACATCCAAAGCGTACAAACCACTAGAGTTCGGAAGGGGGAATCGTGGCGAGAAAACCGTCGAGAATCAAGCTCGTCGATCGTGGGTTGTGCAAAGCGAGGAAAAGGAAGCACAATTCGTCCAGGGGAATTGTCGCGTATTCTCAGCGGCTTTTTCAACCGGCTGTACACGTCCGGGAGAGTTTATTCAGGAAGTGAAAGCGAGGAGAGTGAAGAGGCGTCTGTACGGACCGGGAGGATTTCTCGCAGGATTTTCGCTCTCCTCCTTTTCGGCGCGTCATGAAATAAGAGACGGCAAAAATTTTAAGAGCTCGGGAGCGAACCTCGGGAGTGGGGCAGCGCGTTCGAGAGCGAAAGGAAATAAAAAGAGATAAAAAATGATGCACCACAGTCTTGAAATCTTAATCCCACTTCTATATATTTTTCTCCTCCTTTTTCTTCACTCTTATTCCCTTCCATCTCTTGCGTCGCTCCCGAGCATCACAAGCCTTCAAAGGGAGGCCACGAGGCCTCGAGTCCTTCATTCTCCTAATTTACCGTCCGCGTTTCCTCTTCCATTTCAATCTTCAATCCCGGAGCTGCTGCGATCTTTGTTACTGCACGTTCGCCACAACAATGACACATTTTTGGCGTCCCCCCACGCCGAATATTCCGCAACAACGATCCTCGTTTCTCGTTGCCAAAGAAACACGTTTCTGTTTTTTCCTCGAGGATATCGCCGAGACCTGACAAACTTACCGCGAGCGGAGGAGCGACGCGACTCCTCGCTTCTCTTCTCTTATTCTCTCGTCGTTAAAACTTTCGAAGGTTCCTCCTCCTTTCCAACTCGCCCTACGTTCGTGCAACGACGCAGCATCGATTATTGAGGTTCACGCGGCAGACCGTCGACGGGAAATTCGACGGAAGCTCCCTATTTTCTTTCCCATTTTTCGTCGTAAAAACCCGACCCTCTGGCCACACGAGTCTCCGCAATTCGCAAACAAACGCGCGATACGAAGCGCGATTGAGGCTTGAAACGAGCCGAAAGGATTTCGGATTCGACCTTCTTCACTCTCTTCCTCGGCTCTCGACGAGACATTGAACGATTTCCCTCGCGCGTTCCACTTTCTTTATTTGGGCTTTAAGGACTTTCGCGGCGTAAACGAGGCTCGCGCGAGCAAGTCGCGTTTCTCATTTTGTCTCGAGTATTGCGCGTATCTGCGCGTTCTCGATCGAGCTCGCGATTAGTCAATATTTACCAAATTTGTCGACGCGACAAAGGAGGAGGAATGATCTTGAAACTCACGCGGCCTCTTCGTTATTTTTAGATTTCAAGGTAACTCCTGTACCGCATGCTAGTCAAATGAGTGCTAAATTTTCAAAACGCTTTTAGACCAAGTTCAACGTACCGATTAAACTTTTCGTTAGTAGATACGTATTCAAGCATATTTTATTAACGTGATAAAATATTGAAAATGATAGTTTTGCAAAACTATCGACTGATGCGGATGCAAATTTCCACGATGACACATTTTCACAGCTATTTTTCAAATAATCATCTGTATTTTTTAACCGATTTTATTCCACCAAGTCTCATTTTGTTCCTCAACTGATTCTCTACGAATTCACCACGTAGATTTTCCTTTAAACTCATTTCTGAGAGAAATTATGAATGAAAAAGTTCTTTCACTTAATGAACATATAGCTGCAACGGTGAAACGATCGAGTTAAAAAAACAACTACGTGGTGGATTCACAGAGGACCGGTTGACGAACAAAATGAGACTCGTTGCAATAAAATCGATGAAAAAACGTAGATAATCCTTTGAAAAATACCAGTGAAAATGTGTCAGCGTGGAAATTTGCATTTATCAGTTGATGCTTTTGCAAAACTAGCATTTTTAACCCTACACCTCGTGTGCCCTTTTTCATACCCTCAACCTCATGACCGGGGTTTGAACGCACCCCACTCCTTTTCTGCTTATAAATCCGGTCCTACGATGCTAAACTGACTTAATCCTACACCATTTTCTTCGTTTTTTTATAACGAAAAGAATGATGTACGATAAAACTAATTTCAATTGAATTTATATATAAAAAAATCGGTCGATAATCAGTCGATAATGTCGCTTGTTAGGACGGGAGCGTAGTTTGAAGTTCGCGTGGGGTGTGCTCACACCCCAGTCATGCGTTCTAGGGTTAATATTTTTACATCTCAATAAGATATGCTGTAATACAAATCCACTAACAATAGATTTAATCGGTACGTTAAACTTGGTTTAAAAGCGTTTTGAAAATTTAGCACTAATTTGACTAGCATGCAGTACGCAGGAGTTAGCTTTTATAATGTCCCCTGCGTGCTTCCCGTCTTTGCGGGAGAAGAATCAACACCGAGCTCCGACCTCGACGATCCATTTTTTCGACGTTGCGCACGTGTTTCGTGAGAAACAAAGCGTAAATCAACCGCGTCAATTGGATTTAATCGAGTCTCAGTTTTTCGATTGTCAAGTCCGGTTTAGTCAAGGACCGCGAGAACGTTCCATAAATCGAGGACCATCCGTTATTCCTATTGATACACACACATATATAAATATATATGCGGATCTTCGTATTATGCTCCGAGGCTCGAGTCCGGGCCGGACGCTATTCGAGAATTTCATTTCCGAGTCGATGCCGGCTCCGGCAAGCTCAACTGCTTGCTCACCCCAGGACAGAGCTTGATTTCTCTCGCGTATTCTCCGGCTCTCGAGTCTCCGGGGAAGGAGTACGATTCTCAAACTTCTTAAATTAAATTTGTGAATTACAGCCAATCAGTGGGATAGCAGACCAATTCGTGGGAGCCGCTTAGCCGATCTTTACACATTTTCTTGTCTCCGCTTCTCTCCTCGACTCTTCCTTAAATAATGTCGGAAATGGAATATTTTATCGGGATATTTTTCCTCAAACTCGCGACGAATGTTGGTCCACCTTTTTCGCTGGACGATCACACCGAACTGGGAAAAGTCATCTTTCGGCCCGAGAGTCGATTCGTGCGAGAAAACTTTTGAAACGAAAATGATAAATAAGCTCAACGATTTGAGGAAAACAACTCGATTTCCAATAAGTGTCTTCCGTTATTTACGCTTGTTATCCTTCTCGCTCGATACACTCGAACGTTCATGCACTATTATCATATACTTGCAGGAGGCAGGAGCGGCTCTTCTCGAGGTTCGAAGATTGAGAGGATTCCTGGCTCTGAGAGAGACGTGACTGGACGATAAATCTCCGAGAGGGATCGAGGCTCGAACGAGGCCCGAGGAAAATAGATAAGATTAATCGCCGGAGGATGAAAACAGCAGGCCACGAGCCATGGACATTCGTTGGATCTTGGAGCTCGTCATCAACAAAATGGATCTCCTAACACAGCGGCAAATATGAGTCGGCGAGGAGGATAAAATTGTCCGAAACTGCGCACGGAGAGATTTTTATAGCAAAAATTACTATGTTTTTATAGTAACGTCGGACCACATCGATGTTATAATAATAATCGCTACAGAGCGTGTCAAATAATGCAAAAGTTTGGGGAACCATTGCCACAGTTCATAGTAAATAACGCGCTGTACTATATCAAAAATGAACACCGAGCGAATTTTTATTAAAAGCAATCGTTTCTCTGTGCTATACGAGAAATTGCATTGTTTCGTATTTTCCCTTTTAACGCAGTGAATTTTGCTCAATAACATAGCAAAATTCATGCGCCCACCAACTATATGAGGCGTTGTAAGTATAAACATGAAAATGAACCAGCGTAACCATAGTAAAATTTCAAGCAATTTGTCCAGTCCGATTCACCAATTTTTAACATTTCCCCAAAGACACGAGTGACATTCGGATATCGATACATCGTTCGATGTAAGAATGTCGCAGACCTGAATTTTGCCTGTTGTACATAGTAAAATTTGAGAGAACTGCTTGCGGCATCAAAATTACTACATATGCACTTTGGTGAAATGTAATAGAATGGTGATATAGAACAGCGTTGCTATAAAACATAGTAAATTTTTCTAGCAAATTCATCCGAAATATTCGTATAAAAGTCTCTCCGTGTGCGAAACGACGAGTATATTCGATCGAAAAGTCTCGATGGCAGTCAGAAATATTACGAGACTGTTTCGGTGCGTAAAAACGATTTCATCGAATGGGGGAATGGAATGATAATAAAAAACGATGAGTCGGCCCAATTGAGCTCGGGTAAATTGAGCAAATGGACAAGTTTATGATAAAATTCAAACGAGTTTAATGGAAGGGGAAGAGAGCGCGAGGAAGTTCTCGTCCGGGAGGAAGTTCGTGAAATATTTGGTATTATACAGGTTCGATAAATCGAAATGTGCAGCGGAGTGAATTTCGGCGATGCAGCGGAGACTCGGAGGGGCGTCGAACGCGAAATAAGCAGGAAATTCCGGTATAACGGTTCGACGGCTCGACGATGTGTATTAATTGAAATTTTCGTAATGGATTATCTCGTTCGGGCTTCTCTGCTTTCACTTCGACGAATGATTATGTCTATATACGTGTACGTATGTATGAAGAACGATCACGGTTAATCCACCAATTATTTCTCATTCAACGAGCCTCAACAAAGTTCCGGCATTCAATTCTCCGGGGGCAAACTTTTTCCGGAGATGCTCGTTAATCCTCCGGCGACGCGAGCGGTCGATTCGAAACCGCGCGGATTTCTTCGATTTTTATTGCGAGAGAAATGTGTAATTTATTAATCCGTATACGATCGAGAGAACTCAAGTACACTTTTTTTTTTCCAGGCGGCCACCGAGGAAAAGTCGAGTACGAAGAAACTCGAATGGTTGGAAGGAAAAATGCTGCGGAAAAAGTTGACGCAACGAACTCGTGCCTTCGATCCCAGTTACCATAATCGCCTTTCTTATCCTCCGCGGGGATAAAGATATCCCTTCGCCTCTCGGATCAAAGTGCTCGTGCGACGTTACACTCCAGTGCTGTATTGCAAGAGGGAAGAGAATGAGAGAGAAACGGAAAATTGGAGGGATCGGAGAAAGGAGAAAATTTATAAGGAATCGAACGTGGAGGGGAAAATCGAATTAGGCTTTTTCAGTTTTCCGGAAATTCTCCAGTCGCTGCCCTTCCTCCTTTCGTTTCGTTCTTACAGCCACCTTCGGACCTCTCTGATTCTCGAGTCGAGCCAAATGCAGGAAAGAGAAAAAACTGGGAATGTAATCCAGACTCCGGTGTCGATCTGGCCCTTGGTGCTTCCATTTTTCTTGAATTCTTCTTAAGGAAGAAGAGAACAAACGAGCAGACGCGGCAAAGAAGGTGAAAAAAAGTCGACGCGATTGCCATCCTCCGGTGCTCGAACAATCAATGCTTTTTTTTTTTTTTTTCTTATCGCTATGCTCAATCAGCTCAAGTTCGGATCCGTCGAGGGATTCGACGCATTTTTTTCTGACGCTTCTCTCAAGCAAATCGTCACAAGCTGCACTCTAATTTCGAGCTCCTCACAGCGCAAATACTCGAGTTGAAAAATGAACGACGAATTCAACGCTGCGCGCATCGTTTTGATATATTACCTCGTGCAGGTCACTTTTTGAAGATACTTCCGTTCGAATAATTTCATTCACTCACATCGCATGAATCTTCCGAGGAAAGTAAGTTCCGAAAGGATGAGTCGAAACGTACATTCGAAAGTAATTATTTCGAGAAAAAAACGATTCCGACTCGCCTCTTTCTCTTTTACCCTCGACGATAAAAAATGGATGAGGCCAGCCCGCGGAAAAACCGCGAAGCTGTGTAATTAGAACGAATAAATGCATGAATAATGAGGCCTTCCGGGGGACTCGAAGCTTATGGAAGCTCCCTGGCTCAACTCAAACTGAAACTAAATTCTAGCTTTTTTTCTCTTCCTCTCTGTGAAGGGCTTTCTCGGTACTCAATAATACGGAAGGCTGAAAGTATAACATTATCGGATCAAGAAAATGTTCTGTTTCGAAATTTCGATGTTCCAGATGACGACGAACAAATTCATGTTCCTCTTTGAAAAATATTATTAATACACTTTGAAACGTAGATAAATATTAATAACTTGACGAATTTGAAGTGCAAACGCACGTACATTCTCGTAATTACTGGTGCCTGCCTCATGTTTGAGGTTCCGTGTATGTTTTATATGAATTTGTTATTGAACAATTCGTGTATTAACTCGATTAATTGCATTAATTCATCGTAATTAGTAGAATTGATTGGCTCTTGATAATTTGAACTCGAGTGATAAACGATCGTCAGTAATTTCGTGAATATTATTCGCGAGAGCATTTTGCTGAACCCGTGTCAAGAGAGAGAGAGAGAGAGAGAGAGAGAAAACCGAACGCAACTACGGAAATGGCTACAATTTTTATAAAAACCATCCGAATGAAATGAAGGAATATTTTTAACGAGTTCCTCTGGATTACGCTCTATCAGAAACTATCCAAGCGGAGTAATAAAAAAGGATTTATTCTGCGACGTGTCAAACTTGCGAGCTTCACGTTTCTCCACTCTCTTTATTCCATTTTATTTTTTGATTTTTTTTTTTATCGTGACACCCCGGATATACCGATATAGCGAGGATAAAACGAATGGAAAGGAGTACGTGATTTGCACGTAGAAATCCGCGCGAATATTTTTACGTCGAATCGAGATTGTTGAGGAACGCGAACATTCGTTTCTCGCTTCTGTTCCATGGGGAATTTCAAATGAAATGAAAATGAGCCTAATTACAGAAAAACCAAAAAAAAAAAAAGTAAATTTATTTTAAAAAACTGCGAGCTAACGAGCCATGAGAGAGATTTTCTACGCTGAAAATTTGAATGAAAATGTAAGAAATTGTGTCTCGTGCATTGAATAAATGCGGCAATAAATTTGGGTACTGCTTCGCGATGTTCAAAATATTTGTCATAAATTACAAAATAATCCCACTCGAGGCTCCTAATTATTTATAATTGCGAACTCATCCATCCGTCCAATCTTCCATGCGAATATGATTTTCCATGGATGGGAAATTTAGTTTGCCTTGAAAATTGGAGGATTTTCAACGAAAAAGCGAACCTGGTAGATTACGCTACCCACAATTGGTCATTCGCCCTCTCTCTCTCTCCTTCTCTCGTTCCTGCCACGCTATGATTTCGATTCAATCATGCACCTCCACCGTTTATAATCCGATTTCCGATTTACATTCCTCCGTGCTCCGCCCCGTTTCACCCTCGATTCTCTCTCCAGGCATCCCAATCCTCAAACCCTTTTTCATACATACGCCGCACGTACACACGCACACGCACACCCTCATGCTGAATAGGACTCGCGTTAAATCTCCAGCACGTTCTTCCGCTCGATCAATGACGTCAATTAGCGAGCACTCGCGAATTTTCTGTCCTCGCGGTGGGGAGCGGTAAAATTTCTGGCATTATTCATTTTCAAGCGATTTCATACGCGCCCTCGTGCATTTTCAAAGGTACGATTTATCGGGAATTCGATTGAATGGAATGTAGCTCTATGGATCAATGTTTGGAATGAATTTTGGAAACTCGGCAATCTCCAAACGTTTTGTCACGAGCGAAGAGTTTTTCAGGAACAGGAAAAATAATCCATCGGCATTAATAGGAAAATATGCACGCAGGAAGGCCGAACGATCTCCGCTCGGATTCGTCATCCACACCGCGTTACTCCCGTCGTAAATATTTTCTCGTGTTTCTCGTTTCGCAACATAACTCCTCTATTGAAGAAAACGAGGATAAAGAGAAAGTGAACATATTTGTGTACATTATGCACTTGTGTGAAAGGCTTTCTGTCACACAGCATCCGCTCGGCGGACCACTCATCTCTTGCATTTGCGCGGAGATAACGACCGAATAAAAAGGAAGGAGTGCAAAAGAGTATGGGGAGAAACGTGAAAGAGATGCGTGAAGGGTGTGTAACATGAAAATGCTCGCTCTTCCGCAATCGTTGAATAGTGCCACTGTATCACGTTCACTGTCTCGCTGTTTCTCTCTCTCTCTCTCTCCCTGCTCCGCTCTTTTTCTCCCATTTTCACTGTTCTTTTTCCGTCCCTCGTCTTTATCCCTCTAAATCCTTTCTCCCCATTTTTTCCCTCCCTCGATCTTTACTGCTCGTACACACGTTTTTTTCTGATAAACAGACTGTGCGGAAAAAAAATGGAGTTTGGTTTTAGCGCGAACAGCGGTGGAGAGTAAAGGGACGCAAGGCTCGGAGGAACGGAGATGCGGCTCTAAAGGGCTTTTTCCCTTTTTTCACTCTTACAAACATTTCAGAACGAATCGACCGGAGCATTCTGCCCGTCTGAAGTTTCGTGTTTGTTCTCTTCTCGGTAGGGAGCCAACGAAAAACAGTGGAAACGAGTTTTTATTGAAGATTTATTTTTTCATTTGTCATGTGTCAGAAATCATTAGTTCGACTGACGTTTTCATCACACGGTCACGCGTTACTTGTCATTCAAAGATGTAACTTATATTTGATAATCAAAGAAACGAATAAAACTTATTTTCGCAATCATTAAAATTATGTATAACTTATTTGGTGAGATTGATTAATTTTTAATACAATGATAGCGGTTGAAATACTTTCGTAGTAAAATCGTCAAGTAAAATGTGACAACAGCTACTTTCGTGCGTATTCCACTTTTTATATCGTTATCTACGATAATATCTTTTTTTTTTTTACTTTATTTGTATTGGTCAAAATTCACAAAAGAGAAACAAATCAACCGTTACAAAAATATGAGATGATATCGTATAGAGAACGTTTTCACAATATGAGCCTCGAAACGGACGGTCGGAAGAATACTTATCTTGATTTTATTTGCCAGGCTTAGTTGACGAGTCTATTCTCCTCCCTATCTCGCTCCGAGGCGCATGCACGGTCGAAGAATAGAAAAACTTCTGTCGATACGATCGATGAGCTAGCCGGGCTTGATCGACGCTCAATCCTCTCAAAATCCCTTCTCCAAAATCCCCTCCACAACTAATATCATTTTGAATATTACACTACAAACATTCTATTTTCTTATTATTCTCGTTTCGGCTCTCTAAAGTCGGGAGAATTATATATATTTCATTAAATCCAAATCGTCGCACAGAAAGTGTGCCTGCCACAAGTTTCCAGGATATTTCTAAATTTCAACTCTTAAAGTTGGAATTTTCGATTTCCATTATATTCGCGTGAATTTCCTTAACAGAAGCGAGCTGGATTGCGAAAAAATTTCAAATGACGTCGCTGCGTAGATTGCGAGCCACTAAAATTCATTAATTTGAATTTAAGAGTCCTCAACAGTGCCACTCTGTCGGAGAAAATCCCTCAAAATCTCTTCCACTCGTATATATAGGTACGTCGCGGATGTGCGCATTGCACAGGGCCTCGCATATATTTCTGGGTATAATTCTGTGTCAAAGCGTCGGTCGACGAACGAGCTCGAATTCCCTTTAATCCGTTCTGTCAGAATGAAATGAACACGTGCGCGAGTTTTTTCTCTCTCTCTGCTGTCCGAGCTCTCTGAACAAAGGTTTTGCCTCCCTCGTCTTTCCTGTATCCATTGAAACGAAAGACAGGCCTTTGGACAGAACAATTACGGGCAGAAGAGAAATCAGCCCGGCTGACAGGCATTGACTTGTACTACTTGCTTACAAATTGAACGGCAAATTTACTAGAATGTCGTTCCAATTTCGATCGCTTTTTCTCCCCCCTCCATGCGGCCCCAATTGTTTTTGTCTCCGCGATCGATAAATAGTTTGACAAATTATTGAAGATTCGAAATAAAAGCGAGTAAAGATTCGATGAGCGTTTGAAATTCGTGCTGTGGTTCGAGGCCAAACACGATTCCGGTCTCTTGGTATATATATTCGCGTGGCCTGAGGGCAGAGCGAGCCGGGCTATACCAGAGGGTACTGAATTCCCTCAACGGAGGTTGAGATTCGTTTGCTCAATCATGTTCGACAGGACCAAAGGTTGTAAGGGTCACGAGAGCAGGGGCTGAAGGGAGTTGGCTCGGGGCTCGAAGGGCCATTAATCGAAGCAAGAGGAGGTTAATTCGATGAGCATCGATGCAAGGCATGCATCAGGCTCTTGTAGCCACACCTGTTTCATCCTCGTTATACACCAACTCAAACTATATAATTATCATGTTAAATATTTCAGTTACTCGGAGCTCGTACGGTCGAGCGATAAAGTATGGATGCCTCCTTCCTGCTCCGCATGTACCGACTGAAATCTGTCCAACGATTAATCTCGAGGTTCGCTATTTTAAATGAACCCCTCACTCGGAGTGCAAACTCCTCTCTTGTTTATTGTAAACAAATATTCAATATCCAGGTCTTCCGATACAGTGAACAAGTTTTTCGCCTTCGTCTTGAATTATTCAGGAATGCACGATGCAAACTTTGGGAATTCCTTAAGATGAGAGACTCCAGAAAATTTCCTACGGGAGCCATAAAGATGATCCGGCTGCTGGCTGCCATACAGTCCTGAACCGTTCCAACGCTTCTCTTCTCTCTCTTCTCCCACGCTTCGGCCAGCTTCCGTTGATGTGTTTTAGTCGCCGGGCAGGAAAGAGGGTAACATCGACTCGCGGAAAAGAGTTGACTGCGAGGAGGATTTATGAGCGTCGGAGCCACTAAATCAAACGTCGGAATCGTTATTGTCGCCACGTTGCGTGCTATCGGGCGCGATGACTGTCCTGTCTCCTCCGCGATCGTCCGTTTCGAAATTGTAGAAAGTGTTCGAGTAAGCATTCATTTTCTTTATTATAAAGATTTTTTCGTTTTTATCCCCGCTGATGATTACTCTCGGCGATGCAAACGCACGGTTGCAATCAATTCTTAATTACTCCGGAGTTTTTTTCCTTTAATTACTTTGATTCAGTGATAAGCCTCTCTCAGTTGTGTTAGAGCGCGCACGGAGGAGAGTACATTGTTACCGGCACCGGGTTTTCCTCCCTCTTATCGCTCCCGTCTCGCATGCGACAAAATAAATCGCGTATGCACGCTTTCCCGATCGATGATATTCCATACCACGCGACACAACGACACGAGACTCGAATCGCAACAACAAATTACGAGATTAATTAAGCGAATCAGTGAATCGCGCTGCTCCGTATCATATCGAATCCCGTTCTCGCCCTTTCCCCCTTCGCGCCTGCACGCTGATGCGACCTGACATCGCGCCTCGTTGATTCAATTACAGTCTGCTATATGAAGAAGCAGACTGTGCGCGCCTTCTTTTTATTTATATACCTGCTTACACGAAACAGCGGAATACGCGAAGAGCGAAGGAAAAATGAAGACGAGCTGACAATGAGATTGGCGGATAAAAGGGTGAAACCTTCCTCCTCGTGAATCGTAACAGAATCTCTGATACAAGAATTTAAGAAAGGAATAATTGTGTGGAACGCGGGCGATGAAATACCCTCGGAAATACCCGTATATTTTCATCGGGTAAGCTGCATTATCCTCATTTTGCTTTTAGGAGTTGCGCGAATAGTAAGTTGCGCCGAGATTCTAACGACGTTCTCAACTCCATCAAGACACTTCGGCGAAGAAACTACGCTCGGTGAGAGCTCCGGGGAACCGAGGCCAAGAAGACGGCTGGCTCCCTGTACACGGGGATGAAAACTCGTTGCACGGTTACTCCCCTGGATCCTGAATCCTCTTATACTCATACATATATCTGTATGACACTAATAATGGAATACGGATATCGGCTTTGTCTTCATCGACTAATTGGACGGCTCCCATCCACACCTGCATCCCCGCGCGTGCTACTTGCAGCAGTCGATATGCCTCTGGAACCCTCTAACTCGACTTGGTGTTGAAAACAACATTTCTCCAATTAGTCGACGGAGTGGTTGCAATTTTTCAGTTTTTTTTTCTCTCTGTTCTCCCAACTGTTACCGTTTTTTTTGCTTGAATTAAAAAACCCGGAAACCCGGTTGGATTTTTTTCACAACTTTAATGCCGCGATTGTGAGTCTGACACGTCTGACGTAAAAGCCTTCGATCGAAATTGAACGAAATCATGCGTTTTATAATAACTTCTTGAATGACAGTTCGTGTGCTTTCAAAGAACTGTGGCCAAATGATGAACAGAGCATTTGAAATCTTCTCACCGCCGAAAGAAAAATACAAATAAAGTTAACCAATTCCGTTTTTTAGTTACCAATCGAATCAATCCACGGCCAACCACAGAAAATTCGAAATTTTAGTCAAAGCTAAACAAATTCCCGACCTTCGCTATCTAATAAAGTGTCAATTAAATAAAATATTCATCGTATGAATATCAGATTTAACAAATAGAGAAAAAATCACAATAAACGAAGTGAAAGAAATAAATTACCTGATCTGTATTGGTTAATGTTAATTTTGGTTAAAAAAAAAAACTTGATATTTTCGGTATCCGAAGATAGTACAAAATTTTTGGCAATTTCGCTTTCTTTTTTTTCCAAATCCGTTCTCAAACGACTCGATGTGATGACTGACTGTTTTTTCTTCTTCTTTCTGTATTCGTGACAATGGAACCGGGTGAAAGAAAAAGCACGCGAGCTCGTTATGATTCAGTTTTGTTTAAAAGAAATAAAAAATTTTGAATTTATATATATATTTTATTGAATACAATGAAAGGCAACACAAAGGTGAGAACGATAAAGGTCTTTCATGAAAAACATAATTTATTTTTTAAACATGCGTCGATTAAAATATAAAAACATCGAAGAGGTTTTCTTGTATGCGGAAAGCATCGTTTAATAAATCTTTGCAGATATAAGCGACGAAGTGTTGAACTGTAAAAAGCTGTTGTCAATTCGTTTTTTTTTTTTTCCGTCGAAGATGCATGAGGCACATTTGCACGCCCATAAAACTCGTACGGCAGAAGGATGATCGATGTCGACGAAATTTGAAGCCTACCAACGAATATATATTGTCCTATTTCCGAGTTTGACGTTCGACGAATATTTACAGGCCGGCGAGCTCAAGGCCTGGGGCTTTGTCAATTTTTTACAATATTGATGGAAGGCAAACATTCGATCTTCTCTTTCGCGCGTTCATTTCATATTGAAATTCCAATAATTTTCTGCTGCGTGTATTTTATTTATAAGAGCATGCGGAATTGAATGTTCGCTCGAAAATATATTCAGGAATAAATATGTGGTGGGAGCGGGCAGGGAGAAAAAACGAGGGGAAAAATGTGGGAAACATTTGTTATTTTTGTCTTATTAGTGAGAAAAGAGGTTCGCCATGCCGAGTTAAGGCGTTCGCTTCGTTCGAAAGTGTGCGAAGGAAGGGTTGGTTGGAGGTACCGAGCGTCGGAGCAGTATACACGCTGTACCGAATCGGAGGGAGGTTTCCAAACTGAAGGCAGAGAGTTTGCATATCTCCGGTGGATTTAGTATCATCTATAGATATGAGATTGCCTTGGAGATATATGGGGGGGAAGAAAAAGAGAGAGAGGGGGGGGGGGTGAAGGGAGTAAGATAAAGCGAGAATAATGCGTGCGCAATGGAAAGAGGCGTCTACCGGAAGTTGAGCCCGAGAGCGGAAGTGAAGGAATCCGGATGAGCTAAACTTACCGAGAATTGGTGGTGTCTTCTTTCCATTACTGGAAAGATGCGGCGCGGATATATTGCCACGAAGAAAGCAGAGAAAAACAGCTGTGCCATTGCGATTGAAATAATAAAAGAGTCATGTTGGGAATGAGATATAAAACTGCAAGGACGAATGCGAAGGTTCATTGAAATACACTTTTGAGGCAATATAACGTGACGAAGTGGAATGATTCATTTAAGAAATACATAAAAGCTTTGTTAATTTGATCTTTTTCCTCCAAGGCGAAGAGTGATGGGCAGAAAGACTGCGGCGGCGAGCATGTTTTTTGTACGAAGGGTGGTCAAGGCGGCACGAGCGTCTATTTCTCTCGATATCTCAACCATATTTCTTAGACTGCCTGGTTTCTCTCACTCGCGTGGGCAATTCAAGCTTACGTTCGTCTGGCTGGACACCAAAGAGAAAAAGCTTTATCGGAGTCGCTCGTTTCTTTCCTTGGCCGACGATAGAAAGGTCAGGGCTTTTTTATTTTTCTACATCAGGTTTGCTGGGAAGTTGGTTTTCCTGAGAGTTTCGCTCTTGCTGAGGCAACACGTCTTCTCTTCTTTGGACCGTACCGTAGAACGGCAATGGGAATAAGTATAAGGCAAAGCAAACCTCTTAGCTTTCCATTACTCGATGCTTTCCTCCGGGAGGCTTATCATCTACTTCCCTCTCTCTCCCTCTCTTCCTCCTCTTTTCCTCTTTCCACCTTCTTTCTCTCCAATTCCATTCCTTTTTCACTCTTTTCATAGTTTTACTTCCTTCCTTCTTTCTTCCTTTGGTTCTCGCTTATTCTTACTCTCCTTAATTAACTCCATCTTTTAAGCCGCTGCCCAACGCGCGCATTCTCTCCGTTCTCCCAATTTCTCATTCTCATTCTTACGCTCCACCCTTTTCTTCGCCTCAGATTCACTCTCTTTTCCATTTCTTCCTCTCGTTCGCTTTATCCACCGCTTCCAGGACTTCGCTCACGACTCTCTTTTTATCCACTACCTTAATTCTATCTTTACGAAATGCTCACCCCACCCGTGTTCAAATACTTGCTTCGCCTCGCTATTACGTTTTACACCCCCTCGGCCGTCCCTGCGTCGCCGCCGTGTATAAAGCCACAGTGGCCGCGCTTGGTTACCGCGGCTTTCTACCGACCCACTTGTTATTCCGTTGACGTTGACGACCAGAAAGAGAGAGAGAGAGAGCTAAGAAATTTCCAACCAGTGAAATCAGCCTTCTCTCCCCCGTCCCCGTGCTTTAGACTTTTAAGGATGCCTGCTCAGTACAGTCAGACGAGAACGCAACCGATAAAAGACCCGAGCCAAAATGTCTTCATAATTCTCAGCTTTAGCTGAGATTCGGGGCTGCATGAGCGTTGCAATTTTAGGTTTCCAGTTAGTTCCAATTCCTTTGTGATTTATTCCATGAGAGTGGGCACAACCGGACCGCGTTTCATCGTTAAATTGGTCATGAAATTGTACCGCGACGCACAATTAACTATAACTACCGATGGTGATGAGAATAAGGGAAAAGTTTTCGTCGCGACTGTACGGAAACCATGACGTCACCCTCCTCCTATCCCCATTCTTCGACGATCCGGAATCTCTGGAATCTCCTCTCCTTTCGTTTGCCAACCATTCTTTGTAGACGAAATTTAATATTGACTCTTTTCCCCTCCTCGATAAATATTCGCGTGAAAAGATCTCGGATAAACGTCGATTGTTCCAATTAACGCTGATTTGATAAACTTTTCATCAGCTTTTCATGTTTTCGCCCGCGAATCCGATCATCCTCGATGAATTATTAACGGTGTAAATCAATCCTCGAGCTTATACACACGAAAGTATTTTATTCCGGATTACCTCGAGAAAAAAACTTGGGCCGCGCTCCTTCAGGTAGCTTTTTTACAATTTTTAAATTCTCCTTCCTTTCGTCGTACCAAAGGAAACACCTTGAAAACGACATTTTTAGTTTGGAAACGGTCCTCAAGACCGTTTCGGATCGGATGACTCATTTTGTCTGGTTACGCCCAAGCCCGAGATTTTCCATTACGTTCCAATGCCTCCCATAATACAAAAATGCCAAAATAACGCAAGATAAAGTTTTCTACGTGCTCTCTGATTCGCGAATAATCAGCTCGAATAATGTACAATCATTGATTCACGCGGATTTTCCATTGGTTCGAAAATTGTGATTACTTTGATCCTAATCCCTTTGCGTTCATTTGTATGTTCATTTATATGAGGGGAGCCTCGTTCGAATGCCACGAGCGAAGCCCTCGCGGCTATTAAACACTCGAGGTCGATAACTGATTCGCAATTAATTGCCACTTGGTCGCCTTCGCCAGGCGTTCATTCTCTATTGATTATTTGATCATTAGGCACGAGACGTACGCGTGCATTCGGTAATTCAATATTTTTTTATTCACATATATTACTAGCATACTTGTATATCGCCAAGATAACAGTGGAATGTTTTGAAAATGGAGTTAATCGTGTGAGGAAACTCATTAGTTTCGTTGAACCTCGACGACGACGCGACGCACGTTCGAATAAATCACAGCTCCTTTGATTAAATATATTAAACTTACGTTTCAAAGATTTCACTCGCTTTGCCAGCTAAATACACACATGCAGACATACGCGCGTATCCGGCGGTGTAATCGAGATGGATCAAAGTGAAACTCTCGAGTGGCAGCGCAGCTCGAGTTGGGCGAAATTAGCGATTTTCATAAAGACTCGCTCAAAGTCTAAGCGCGCATACGGAAAGCCCTTGCTTGAGGCATCGTAAATAAAGAGAAAGAAGAGCAGAGGAAGAGAAATAGCGGGAGAAAAAGAGAGCAGTGGGAGTAAGAAGTGAGGCGAGGTGACGGGAGAGGAAGAGCGAGAGTTATTCCCAAGTTGGAAAAACTTGATTAAATGTTTTCGCGCTCGCTTTGCCGCTGTGCTCGCTCGTGTCTCTCTATCTACAGATATAATGATCGTCCTTTGAAAATAAATTTATTCAGACGATCTTGCAACGCCCGGCCGTTGTTTTCATTTCTGGTTTATAATATATATGGTATATAGCGGAAGAATTCAAATTTTGCCAAAAATAGATTGATAAGAAAGAAAATAAAAGAAACGATACGATTGAAGCAATTGCTCAATTGGTTTCGCTTATTCTCCCCTCTGTTTAATATCCTGTTCGTTTTCGTCGACTCGTGAATCTGCAAAATAATTCATGAAAATAGTTGGCAGACTGCGAATCTCGCGTTCCCGCCGCATATTCCTGCATCTTTTTTGTCCCCGTCTTCGGTGCAAGCCTTCCGTCTCGTCTCTGCCTCGCCCGCACAAAGTTCAACTATGAAGAGCCTCTCGGGCTATTATTTTATAGCCGCGCACGACTCCGAGGAACTCGTAGGCGAAGGAATTCCCGTGGATCTTGTGAGTGTATTGCCGCGTATACACCGCGTATACGTGCAAGTCGCGCGCATGTGGGAGTGAGATGAATGGGGATGCGAGAACTCGAGTGAGAAAATTGCGAAAAAGAGGCAGACGTTGAAGATGATCCTTGGGGAGAACGGAAGAGAGGCGCCGAGAACGCGAACGAAGAGATCCAAAGTCAGGAGAAATTCAAGATCCTCGACATTCGGATAGCTGGGGTGACGGGGCTCAGCGTGTTTCTCGAGTCATCGAAAAACGCACCTTCGAGCGTTTGCTCAATTCCAAAAATCCGGCTACTTCCTCGTCAAGAACACGCCACTTGGCTCCTCTCGTCCGGAAGCTCCGTCTCCAACGAAAATATCATGATTCGAACTGAATCGACCCGCCCCCCGTCGGCCCAACAGACACGTCACGAAGTAAATGGATCTTGGGAAGAAGGTCGCGCGCAGAAACTTGGAGTATCTTCCCGTCGACGTTGCACACATATTCATTTGCACGCGTGTGCATGTGCATGGACAAATTACTATATACGTACACCGGCACCTAGACGCCCACAGATATATATATATATAATAATCAAGTCACGTACTGCAAGTCCTGAGGGATTCTGCGAGGCATACGTACAATTCTTGGCGTAGTAGACGACGCGAGTGTAAGGGCTATTTCGTACGGGGAGCAAGTGACGAGAGCAACTCCAGAAGGAAAACGTCCTCAAGAATTCAGGGGCCTTTGGGCGTGTGAGTATGTGTGTGCAAGCTCTGTATGAGGGTGTCATGAGCGCGGCGGTGGCTGTGGATTTTGGATGCGAAAACGAAAGATTATCAAAAACACCCCGCGGTGTCTCGTAATGTACTGTGACGTTGCGAATAAGCCAGGGTGAGTCAGCATTTTTTATTGTCGCACGTTGCTCTCGCAGCGGAGACTTTAGAAAGGGCTTCCGCGCACTCGCCCACTCGTCCGGATCTGAGAACATTCGGAATGTTTTTGTTTTTATCTAAACTCTCGGCGCGGTGTAAAGGCCGGGCGCTCGAGGGGCGAAAAGCTGCCGTAACAAGTTTCGACTGCAGCAGGACGGAGAACGATTATAGAGACTTCCTGGTTTGGGCACGTTCTCGATCCATGAAATTACCAAGTCCGCATCGCGTGGCTCGATCATGACGTCAGGAGATGTATATTACACCGGGAGCTAGCAATGAGCCTCGGGACTCCTGATTTTCTACCCTCAATAATGTGCCCTCCTCCACACCGACACACACCGACCAAATTTATTATATCTTGAAAGACCTTGTGCCAAAGCTTTTATGCACGCGTACATATATCCATCAGTCGAAGCAGGTATAGAAAAGAGAATATGTGGCGGGCAAATGTACGGGGATTTTAACGCTGAACAATAACAAACGTAATAAGTCGATTACCGAATGGCATGCAATCGCGTTTCGGTGTTGCATTCGAAGCTCATACAATCGCGGTTGATCAACCACAGCACCGTGAAATATAATGGTGTATCGGGGTGTATTGGAGAGCTGACTTTTCATTTTTATTCATCGAAAACAACATCTGAGAACAACGGCGCGAATCATTATATCATTTGAATCAATGCTTTCGTTTTTGTTCTTCATCCTGCAGCGAACCAACAAGTACACTAACGAACACAATTAAAGGGTCAAAAAATTTGTCCTAATTTTTAGTGATTTTTCAAAATGCCGTATCGCAGCGAAGATTGGTCGTATCGAGGTTCGAAAAAAAAGGCAAAAAATTACGTGGAGCTACTCGTTCTGCGCTATTTCGAGAAGCAGTGTGAGAAAGAAATTTGAAAATTTTTATGCTTTTTTTTCCAAATCCACGGGGTTGGAATTTTTTTTTTTTTTTTTTTTTCACACCCTATGAACTTCGATATCTACTCCGGACTTGGCTTGTTACTCATACGATCGTTTTTTCTCCTACATACTGAATTAGTAACGCACACTATTCGGTAAAGTGAGTATGCCAGCTGTGTATAGAAAGTAGAAACCCGTGAGAGAAACACGCGATAAGTTCGCGTGCTCGTCGATGTAAAAAGCTCTTAGTCAAATGTGTGTTGGTTATACTTATTCTTTGTATTTGCATATGCGCCAGGCGTGTATTTGCTTGTGCACAAATATACATGTGCTCACTATCTCTTGAACGAAAATTCAAAGAGGAAAGCTCGTTCGCATTTTCGTTTATTATTACAAAGAGAGACGGAGACTGAAAATAATTTGAGCAGACAAATCTGAGACGCGCGCGTTGCTTCTGCTATATGCGTTCCTCGCGTCCGGATAATTCGTTTTCTCTTTTCTTCAAATTTGGCAGCGAAATATTCCGTTACTTTTAATCGTAATAATTATTTTTCAGTTTTATCGCGCAACTCTTGCGGTTGGATCGAGCCGAATTGTGGAATAACGTTAAAAAACATTGGGGAAAGAGGAGTTTGTTGGAACGTTCGTTTCGTACTATAAAAAAGTGATTTTCCTATTGCGTTGGTAAAAACGTTGACACTCACCCTTTGTGCTGCGAATGGAATTCCGTACGATCGTTGAAACTCCACGCTTCGCAAAAATCTGAAAAGATAAGGAATTATGAGAGCGCAACCGAGGAATATCGTGTTGAAGCATTAAAAAGTACGAACTAGTTTATAATTGTGCTCCGAAATCCGAAACGATGAGAATTATACGCGCGTAACGAAGTAATCCAACTCCGCAGCAAAGTTCGGAGGGCAGCACAAGGCACCGCGATTAGTGGTGGATCTGTGCCAAAGCTCGGTCTAGAATATAGATAAATTTACCCGGGTGCGGATGTATAGAAGTTAATTGGAGAAAAAGCGGCTCCGGAATCGCAACTCCGAGGATACATCAATAACGATAAAAACGAGATGACGCGGAAACTTTGCAGGATTTCATTCTTCGTAGGATTCAATGAGATTGAAAAAAAACGTTGTCACATTCTTGACATTCACAACCCGGGCCCTTTACCGCATACACGAGTTTTGCATCGCGTCGAGAGAGATAAAAGGGTTGATAAAAAGCTTAAGGGTCATTTCGTAATCGAATAAAAAATTGGGCATAAAGAGTGGAAAAAACGCTATCAGCCCCGTCGCTATTATCATTTTCATTGCGCACCGGGCGACCAGAAAAATTCGTTCGCTGTCGCTGTCTTCGTTACTGCTTCGAGTTCAAGATAAATGTGAGCCAAAAAAATGAGTATGAATGGAAAAATGGAGGAATAAAAGGGAGGCAGCTCGACTTATTGGTCTTGCACGTTCGGCGGCTTCCCTCTGGTATTTTTTTATTAGAAGATCCGCGGAACGAAGGGTGACGAAGCGTTCCTGCATGGCTGACGGCGAGCCTGGAAAGCAGAAGATCCCCCGGTACGTGGTGCTGGCATCATTGATTTTTCTTATCCAGCACTGTGTCAATTCAGAAGTCATTAAAATATGGGGATAGCCACAGTAGTATATTGTGAAGAAGAGCAGTCCGAAAATGCGTTTTATTGGTAAGGATGAGGCTTTTAAATTTGACAAGTTTTCGCGACCGAAAAAACGCCGTTGGCACCAACTATCCGAATTGAAGTGCGAATTAAGTGAAATCTGGTTGGGTTTAATTGAATTTTTTCAGACTCGCTTGCCTCGGGCGCGGGGCGGTGTTAAAGGCGGATCAAGTCGAAATAAGTCAGCCATTGGCTTCTTGCATTTCCTCGCAATCCACCGTTTTAAATCGCTTCTATTTTCCACCCGTTGGAAGAAAAAATAAAATAGCTCGTTTTTTCCGGTGAAAAAGTCGTGGTACTGAGTGAATTTTCACTCAATTTCCCCGGGAGAGGAACAAACGAGATCGTGGATTTTCCAACGATCTTGCCCGACATCTGTACGACGGACAATTTTTTCCCCCTTTCAATTATCGGCTTTTGTCTTTTTTAATCAAGCCCGCAGGTTCTTCGCTCTGTTCCTTGCCCTCTCCATCGCTCCGGTAACGCGAATAATGGTGTCCGGATCGAGATCTCTCAGGTTAATTAGACGATCCGTATTTTGTGTACGAATTACGCTTGTTTTTCACGAGCGTCAGAAAAACGTACAAAGCGGATGCTGTGTTTTCATCCGCATGCGATTACACCAACCATTTTCACAAACTCGCGCATCATAATATTTTTCATTTCAATTCTTCGACCCTCGACGAGTTGAGCTCTCGCACGTTGAATGTTCGACTCCAAACGAGCGACAAGATATATTTCTCTCTTAGCAGCTTATTTCTCGGATCGGATCATTTTTTCTCGTTCCAGACTTCGAACACTCGAGCTATCTTCACTTCCTCGTTTCTCCTTGTTCCCTCCTTCCTCTTCTTTTCCCTCAAAACTGGGTACGCCGAGAGCCTCTTCACTAGTTCACTTGTGATCGAGGTGAAAAAGGGTGAAAAGTGGAAAACGAGTCTTCATCCGGTCTCTTCTACGTCTCGGATCACCGACGCCAAAGCACCTTGCCCAAAACAAGTCTGGCGTGATCAAGAGCTGTTTTCTTCAAAGGCTCTATTATGCGACATTCGGTTTTCACCCACTCTTCTTTTCTCTGTATACACATGTACGCGTGTACTTGTTTGAAACGTTTCATTCGTAGCGCATGGACGGTGGCTATGAAACATTCGGTGACTTTCCGATTAAATAAAAACGAATCGAAAAATAAGCATCCGCTAAATCAGCAACGATAAAATAATGTGGTGGTTGCTGAAGTTTTTGTCAATCGACTATAACAACGCGAGGGTAATTCTTAGGGATTGAAAAATATCTGTCTTGGGTTATCCACTACTTTGTCCATAGATTCCCTGGACGGGTCTGGGAAGATTTTTGTCTGATTCCAAGTGACACGGCCACTTCCGCAACGTGCTCGTACCGGAGCTCTCCGAGGGTTCGTTTCCCGTTCCAGGAAAAAGCGCTCGAGTCTTTATCGAAATGCAAAGCAGCCTGGAAGACCTTTGTCAACAGTATGTGTGCTCATCTGTACAAACGCAAATTTCTTTATCGAATTTTTTCCATCTTCATTCGTACTTCGTCATCGCCCCGGAGCTTGCTTTTTATGAGCTTGTACACCAAGGGACACATTGCTTTTTCTCCGCTTCTATTGCAACTTCGGATTTTGTACGCTTGAAACTTTGAGTTTGTTATTTTCCATGCCCTAAAGCAAGGGCATCGATGCGGGCTCTCGGTACTTCTGGCTTCAGCGATTTCCAAAGTTAAGCAGCCTCCGGCGGGGTCAATACTTGATTGGGTGACCGATTACACGTTCATGAGTTTTGAAGCATCATCGATCGTTGGAAACGGGAGTTTTCTTCAAGTTTCGATGCTGTTGGAAGTCTATATAAAAAGGGATTTTTTCATGATTTTCTTTGGAGTTTGTGCATGTACATTACGGGTGATGTAAAACCAATCGATATATTTTTTTTTTTTTCTCGGAACTCCAACGGAAGCCGTTAGTACATAAAAAAAAGTAATTTTCCCAAAATTTCAGATAAAAAAAATATATTTAGATATATAGCTCGAACCACTTTTCCATATTTTCCTGTTTTTTTTTTTCAAACATCGGAATGCAATCATTTTTTTTACCCTAATAGCAGAAAGTGCTGTATCTAGTGTTCTATGGAATCATGATGTTATAAAATTTTGTCACTCTCGAAAAAATTTAAAGGCTGCCTCGCATAATTTATTTCGTTTTTTTCTGTATATTTAGCTATAAATCATGAGATTAAAAAACGTGTGGCTGCAAATGGCAATTTTTGTCATCCTGCGAAAAGAAGGGGCGAATTTGCAAAAACATAGTTTTTCAAAATTATATGTTGTAACAAATATTTTTGCGTTTTCTCAAGCGATTCATTCCACGTTTTCCTTTATTTTTCATACAGATAGTATTTTCATGCATGAAAATTTGCTAGGGCATCGTACAAAAATGCCATCATGCCAAATAAAGCTGTCTTTCGTCAAATTCGAATTTTTTATTTCAACGTTTGATATTTCACCGCAGAAGACATAAAAATTCGGGAATTTTCTAGTTTCCTCATGCGTTATAAGAATTAGTCAAATATTTTGACCGAATTCTGTCGGAAAAAAATGGAGACTAATGAATGCAAAATCACAAATATTTTTCATCAAACTTCCAGAAATTGATCTTGTAATATCTGTGGGTACGAAAAAAAAATTAAATTAACAAGATCAAAATAGGCCTACATTTATTTTCCATTACAACTCGGTAAAAATATTTTACTCATTTTTATAACAAACGGTAAAACTAGAAAACTTCCAAATTATAACGTCTTCTGCGCTGAAATATCAGACTTTGAAATAAAAAATTTGAATTCGACAAAATTTTGAAAAACGGTTTTTGCAAAATACTTTTACCCCTCCTTTTGGAAGGACGACAAGAATAGTTATTTGTACCCACACGTTTTTTAATCTAATAATTTATAGCTGAATATACAGAAAAAAAGAAATAAATTGTGTGAAGTAGTCTTAAAATTGTTTTGTGAGTGACAAAATTTTATTAGATTTATGATTTATGATAAATCTTTTTTTTTTTTATTTGAAATTTTGGGAAAATTACTTTTTTTTTATGTACTTCCGTCGGAAGTGCGAGAAAAAAAAATATCCATTTTTTTTGCATCATCCTAGTGCACATGTGTGAGGTAGCGAGAAAAAAGTGGGCAACGGTCCTTGGAGGATCTTTTCGAAACACGGAAAACTAGGAAATTGGTGAAGTTTGAAAGAGCGGTATCGGAGCAATGGGCTGGGCTCGTAAAAACCTATCAAGTTATACGCAGGAAGAGCAGAGTTGATAACTCTTTATAATCATTATTTATTCCGATTATCATCATGAGAAGAATAAGCGGAAGAAAAAGGCGTGGGCGCAGTTCCTGTCGTCACCCGCGGCTCGGAGAAAAGGGTGGATGTATATTCAAGAGAAGAAAGCCTCCAGCTATAGCGCTCGGTGATCATGACAGGCGTATAATAAAGCGTCCCTCGGTTCCTCTTCCTCAAGGCGAACAGCGGGGCTCGAGCTGATGCAAATTTCACTCGATATTCCTAGCATTCGAGGAGCCTCGGAAAATATGCTCTGTTTTCCGATCGTCCAATCGTCCCTGTTCACGATTGAGAAAGAGGATGTTATATTCCGTGTTTTCGATAAGACGATTACGTCTTACTATACTCGGTTCGCATATTTGCCGAATCTTCGTCAGTCGTTCGAAAATTGAGATTCTTCCGGATTTGACATCTGACAAGCAAATTCACAGTCGAATGAGCAGACTGTTTTTCCTTGCTGGGTAAGAGGAGGTCGAATTTGCTAAAAAGTTATAATTAGCGTGATCCATTTGGTCGGAGGGTACACGAACAAAACAATGCTCATAACGCATATATGTATACGGAATAGTCTCATTCACGTTTCCGGGACATTCGGATTTACCTACGTTAACGTGCGTTTACTTGCTTTTCGCGAAAGCGAACAGGATCTCCGATGGGGATTGGTTGACCGATGTGTGCCATTTTCTCCACGGCACAGGAGAGTTGCACGTTGGCCGTGCGAAGGCAGAAGTGAGGACGTAGATGGGGTTGGTAAAGGGGGTTAGTTTTGGCGCCCCGAGTACGCAGGGAGGATCGGGCCGGGGCGGAGTAAGAGCGCGGTGACTGAAGAGAGAAGAGAGGGATGATGGCGTGTCGGGCTATCGATCCTAGCCACTCTGGGACGTTACCCCATCGTGGCCCAGCTCTTCCGCTACCCCATATATCGGAGAAGCAGCTTTTCTTTGCCTAAAACCCTCTTTCCACTCTCCGCTCATCTCTTTTTCAAACCCACCAGCCGTCGTCAGCGAGTTCTCCTATTTATTTCCTCGACATTCTTCATTATATAGAGTTTGTACCAATTTGTGTTTCGTTATGATTTCCTTAAGAGGATGGATCAGTTGGTATATCGCAACCGTTAGTGCGAGAGAGATAGCTGCAAATTTCGAAATCGAAATTCTTTGACAAAGTTTGACCGATTAAAAAAAGGCTCTGTCAGTCGATTTTTGCCATCGTTCTGCGTAGGCTGACAGAGCCTTTTTTTAATCGGTCAAACCGTGTCAGAGAATTTCAATTTCAAAAATTTCAAGCGAGGTTAGTCGACTGATCCATACTCTTAAGGACGTTGGCTATACATGTTTAGGATTGGAAGCGTCGTTACGAAGAGGCTCCAGAAATGACTGCTCTCAGGACTAGAGGAGCGGCGAGTTATTCATGGACGTAACATCATTATGTCCTCGGATTGGTCCATAAGATAAGTTTTCGACGTCTCATGTAACCCTAATGACACCCTAATTCGATTAGATTCCAATCAGGTTTTAGGGCGCCCGCTGATGGCTTCGACCGTGGCCCATTGTCCTCCTTCCCTCAGTTCTGGTAGCTACCTTCTTCCGGAGCTCTTGTTTTTTCTTATGTGGGTTACCAGGACTGCGAGTGACAAAGTTGTCGTAGTCCAGGGTTCACCGGAGTTGGCCTAGGGTTTGAGGGTGCTACTTCGCTCGCATGGCTTGTGAGTTAAACGTGCTCGGAATGGGGCTTTTTCTTTGTTCTACAGCAGGGGAAAGCTTCCATTTGAATGTTGATTAACGAGCACGAATTTTTTGTTGCGGACACCGTCTTTTAACAAACGGAAAATAATTCTCTTTGTGGTATCATTTCGCTTGGAGGAATCATCTCGGTCTAATAAATATCTTCTTCGGAACAGCTAGACCGGAAATTATTATTTAAACTACCATTTCCTTTTGGTAGTACGGGATAGCTCCCCATTTGGTATGATGCCAAATACTTGTCCAGCTGTTTAAAACGTGGCTGTTGTCACGATCAGTTGGCCGACAAGCTCGCCTGTCAATTTCAATTTAGCATTGCACCGGCAATTTATCCGGTTGACCTCGATCGAGAGATTCTCATCAACCGGTGCACGGAACAAGTGGCTCTCTTGACAGCAGCCACTGATTCGGGGGAGTTTCGGTTGAGCCACATATCGAGGAATGTGGTTTAACTTGGTTCTAACATGAATTTACGTGCTTTTCATCCCTTGAGAATGATCACGAGCCGAAATATTATAGTTCCAGGATATTGAGCATTCTGAAAACAACAGAAAGAATGTTGCCCGTATTGATACATGCCTTGTCACTGAAATATCAAACGGCGGAGAGGCTCAAGATCTTCCTGATAGGATCGTCAGTGTTATCATGGCCTTTAGCTACCACACAAACCCGCCCCTCTCTCGTCCACATGAGAATAATGTGCTATAGCAGTTACAAGAGAGCTTGGGATTGTTCGTGGTAACGAGCAATATCGCATTAACGAGAGAACTACTATACGACGAAAGGGGTTGAGGATTCATGTCGCGATATTATGATCCAAGAGTGATCTCCGCGGACTCTCCAGCATCTAGAGGATAGCCAGCCAGTGCATGTATCACTATATCCGCGGTAATGGTACCGAGACCCCTGGTACCCTCTTGCATCCCAAGCGAATTAATCAATATGCAATAATAGCGCTCCACAAATCCGCTCATCTGAGTTTGCAAAATAAGAAGATTCGCAATCTCGAAGGGAGTTCGAGGAATGTTTTTTTTTCGTACCAGGCCGAAGTTGAAGTTGTCTTTCGCGGCCTAACAAAGGATTCAAAGGTTCTTCATCAAATGTCGAGAATATCGTGCAAAAAACACGCTTTTCCGATAACCCTGACCTCGATTATCACAAAAATTAGACGTCCCGAATAGGTTCGGTGTCCCGACTCGTGTTGAGAAAAACGCGCCGTTTGTTCAAACATTTTCCAATATTCCAGTCGTCTTTAAAGAGCACTGACATCAAATGATCTCTCTCGTGCTATCGATATAAATTTTTGCATCAACGCATTTGTCTTCAAAACGTGTAATATTCAATGAAAATGAAGTCAGCTACTCAAGTTTCACAAGGCACTCTTAGTACGGTTTATTTAGATAGAGAATGAAGCAGCACTCGCTGTCTTCATTGTTTCAAAGTGGCAAGGTGCATTATTGATATCCTACTAGTATTGAATAGGATCGTAACGGCGTCTGGTTTTGGTAAAAATGAGGCGGGCGAAGCCGAGGCACAGTCATAACGTATCTCGCTGTATATGTAACCAGAGTGTTCTCGTTAAGAGCTTTTTGCAGGGGGGTGGGGGCAGTTTGCAGATAGTGGCAAAGAAGAGAAGAGGAGAAGACGAAGCGTGAAGGAGAGGGAGAAAGATAAAAGAGAAATATACAGGCAAGACGGGGAGCGAGGAAGTAAAGCTTAATCTCGTTTCACGTCTCTTCAGTTATCCTTATCCTTGATCTCTGCCTGCTTCCTTGACGCGATGGCGAGGCTTAAAGGAGATAAAATAGATACAAGATGGAAGAACAAAAGTAGAGCGAGGTGAACTCCAGGAGTAGAGTAGTACCGACGATTTTAGGGACCTTGGATCGTTGCTCTTGAATGGCGCTTCTAATCTTTCATGGCTGAATGACACGCATAGTTATTGTCAAATTTTTCTTTGGGCGTATAAATTTAAAAAACGTCGCGCCGCACGTTTTACTGTGAAATTGAATTATATTTTTCGTCGTCTCTCTCTCTAATTGGTCGACAAATAAATATTTTTTCAAGATAAATTGAAAAAAAGACAGAATCGCAATAGACTCGACAATTATACGGATTATTCAAATAAAGGATGGGAGGAGAAACGAGAGAGCGAGAACGGCGGAGGAGGGTGAAATGGACAGTGCAAACAAATATATTCCTGCGATAGTATATTCCATAAAGCATAATGTTTCCGCGCGGATCAACATTAGGTGGGGGTCGCATAATAAATAGGAATTGATGCCACGGGGACGATATAGAGGCGTGAAAACACGTGGGAAATGGACGAGAGGAGTGCGCGTGTACGACAACGCCATCTCGCCTCATTCAAATCGTTATCCGGCTTCACCAATCGCGCAGGATAATGGACGCGAGCTTGTAATGCTGCAGAAGCATTTATGCGTCTCCGAATACGGATGAAGAAATATCACGTTTCAAACTTATCATTTCGAAAATGATTGACGCGACGCCGAGAATATGGTTATTCCAAGGGAGCATCGATTTTTTTCCCTTTTCCCTTAGCAAGCGTGCGTATTACTTTTCGGTAATTTATGAGTTCGGTGACGTGATTTGCGAGTTGCAGAGAAAAGCGAAGAAATTTCCGAGACTCCCGTTACACCGACAATAAAGTTTTGGTTACGCTCGCGCCTGAGACGCCAGCGTCAACGTTCGCCTTCGCCGAGGCGCCTGACTTCTCTTAACGAGGCCAATCGAGGAGTTCGTTCAAGGGTCAAACTCGCCCGTTTGCAAACCGGGACCGGCGACAAACAGCGAGAGCTGCTCCTCTTCACCGAGATTCAATAATAATTTCCATTTTTTTTTGTTTTTTATTCATACACGCCGCGCGAAGATATCTTTCCGTTGCGCATGTTCAACCTCAGCTACACATTTTTACGCTCTACAGCAGTTAACAAAAAAAAAAAATCAATTCGATTCAACGAACTATTCACGAATTTTGCTGAATTCAAATTACATCTCGATATTCGAGAAAGTTCGTTGTTTGAATTCATCCAAGTTTCCCTTCGAAATTCCACAGGACCACATTTTTTCGTGCCTCCGCTTTCCCTCGATCTCTGCGATCCCGTTTTTTTTTTTTACTCTCAAAAGTATAGCGTGGGTCGTGCTGAAAAAGCTCAAACTTGGGTTTGCAGGGTCTGTTATATGCACTGCAAATGCATTCACGAAGGCATTTCTATCTCGGCGATGACTCCATCACGCACGAGAAGCTTTTATCACACACTCTTGACAGAGCAGCCAAGGTGAAAACGGAATTCAGAATTATTCTGCAGCGTCTCTCTCAAACATTATTGGATGATTGCAGTTTCATGAAGTCTGCGCATCGATAGAAATATTTTTTCTCTCTATTTATCGGATTTTCTGCGACGCACATGTGAGTTTCGGAGGGAAAAACGTTCGGCGCAAAAAAGTAATTTATCCTGCGACAGCAGCACATATTCGTTATCTCTCTTTTATATCACGAATTGAATAGGAGATCGTTAGTTGGACCCAACGAACCAACGTATCGGCTGAACGATCGATGCGAGTGTCTCCGCCAATTTTTTTCTGTTTACAAAAAAAATTGCATTACGAATTTGAGTTGAAAAATTGAAATATCGAGATCATTGTGGAACGTTTTTTATTTTCAATCGTCCAATCAACCGGAGCGTCGGTTGCGTGCTTTCTCTCAAGAAAAGGGTGTTATTTTTCGGAGTGTGTAACGCAGAGCAGGGCAGGCAATTCGATGATATTGATCCGTTGATATATCTCGTCGAGGGTCAGGGGATTGCGGAACACCCATTGTTGTACTATGGGGTGTGCAACTGGCGCACTGTCTCGCTCTCGCTGTTCGTTTGGCTGCTTTTTATGGGAATTCTCAAACCACCTTATTTCTCAGTTTGTGTATCGGCCATTTATTCGTTCGGCGATTCATGAGCTTCGTTTAATCGGTCTTTTTCGTTTGTTCTGTAAAAAAACTCGAAAGCTTAACAAATTTGGAAATATTTTGTTTCCCACATCGAATACTCCCGCGTGTGGTGTTCGCCATCAATTATTCAGTTGCATCGGAAACGAAGCCCGATTATTCGATACGAAGATTATTCGATTTTCAGAGAAAAATATTTTTTCGATTTTCACGACGCGAATCAATCGGAAGAGAATGGAGATTAAATGATTTTATGGTTTTTCATGATTTTAAAAATTCTGGATAAATTAATAAAATCTGCGCCTCCGCAGAGGACAGAAGGGTCCTATTTGATCCGAAATATTTGACGCCGGTGTGCAGAATATCGATGTATTGTATACTCTGGAGTTTCAGTACCTCCGTTTCGGCGTTGCAATCTAGTGCAACTGTTCGTTCTCTGGAATCGAACGTTCGAGCTCGTAAATCATCAAATTCATACAAAAGCTCACGGACCTTCGTATACTCTCGGTTCTTTTCGTCGTGACCAAATGACGCTTTTTTTTTTTATTTCAGCCATTAAATAAATAAAAACGGAACGACCAGCATTTTTCTATATGTCCTGGGCTGTGGGCCGGGCGGATATTTTCAGGGTGGAAAACTTTCGTCACGAGCTTGAAATTGACATTCGATTTTCGCCAAATTCAATAAATATTGTTTCAGGATTCAAATCTGTAAAGAGGAAAGACCCGTGATTCTTTTTCGTACGGCTGCCCATTTTTTCGATTATTCCGAATCGGTAGAATAACAACCGTCCTCTTTACGGCTCCACTCAAAAATCACACTGCTCCTAACAGCTCTACTCTCAAATTTAAAATCAATACATCGCAATATGTTTCCTCTCTTGTCATTAATAAATCTGTGTTATCCGCCTAGACATGTCCAAGAGTAGTGACGTTTTTCATGCATAAAATAAAAATCTTTAGAGTGGAAATGTTACCGAGTAGATTTTTAAGATTCGAGTTGTGTTGCAGCAAATCAACTATTCTACTCTCAGTAATGTATTCAACAACGGTTCTCCTCTAAATACATGCTTAAGGAGCGGAGTTGTTATCGTGTAGAGCTGTGACGAGTATAGTTATACGTAGCTGCTATAGTTAACAACTCTATCCGTAACCATTCTCGATGACAACTCCGCTGCTTAACAACTGCGGATCTACGTAGAGAACGTCCACCCTCGTTAACATATTTACTCCGGTGTGATAATTAATCTCCAATATCTCTACTCATGATGATTTTCGGAACGTATCTCCTCATGAGTAGAGTTGTTTTTGAACAAAGTCGTAAAGAGGACGGTTGTTATGCTGCCTTTCGAATGAAATCCCTGGACGAATGAGCGCTTGGCTTCCGGTTAGTTTCCGCCATGAAATCTGAGAAAAAGTGCTTGTAACGGGCGGCGATCGATGCGCAAGCTGCTGCGTGCATGGCTAAGCGGTTACCCATCCAAGTATTGTCCCGAGTCGAACTGCTCGGAGAACCACCAAAACCACATACATCGACCCGCTTATTGCGTCTATAGCTGGCGATTCAGGCTTCTTTTCTGTTCGTTTTTCAAAATATCGCATGGTGTCGTACATTTGGGACTGAGGCATGAATTTCGCGGTGATTCGTGGCCATATTCTCGTATTTTAAGTAGAAATGTGATGAATTTAAATGGACATTTTTCGTGACGGATTTTAAAAGATTTTAATAACGAATATAGTTCGAAATAATAGAATGCGACTAAAAAAAGTTGCTTTGGATCACTCACGATATATCGGTGCACTCGAAACGCATTATTTGAATTTCGCTTTCCTCGTGGAAGCTCTGTATGAGCTCCAGTTTGTTCGGTTCGCGCTCAGCCTCTAGCGATTTCCGGGCTCTTGTTTTGTAGGCAATTTTCCGTCGTTTGATTTGTTTATTTTGTTCCGATCGCATAGAGGCGAGCGACAGTTTTTTTCGTCGAATCAGGTAAAGTACACATTGGAGGATGAGAAAACGATTGGAACGTTAGAAGGAAATGAAGAAATCGAACGTGCAAATTGAAATTCGAGCATTTTTTCACCTTTCGATATTTCGCGTTGAAGGGTGCTGATTTTTCTTCCATAAAAATCAAAGTTTCAATCCATTTTTTAGTGAAATCTGAAAAGCTGGGAAAGAGATAGGACATCGTTTGGAGGAACGAGGGAATACGAATGAGTGAATACGTCGAGAACAAAGCGGATGGACATCGCTCTATTTGATCGGTTTTGTTCGATGCACTCAATGCTCATATTGGCCTCGAAGGATCGATACGAGCGAGACCTCTCTCGTTTCGTCCCTCGGATCCTTTTTTTGTTGCATTTATTTTTTTCTCTCTCTCTCTTCCTCCCTCCCCCTCTCTTTCTATGCGAGACAAAAATTCACGAAAGAGAGTATATTGGCGAAGGGAAATCGAGTACGTAGAGAAAAAAAAAACAAATAGGAAAAATGAACGGCTCGTTTACGGCGGCTATATATGGTATATCATTGGAACATCAATGGGAAGGAAAAAAATACGGAAACGACCAAATGTTTTCCAATTTTTTGCCAACAATGGCAGATTGCTTCTCAAGGCTTGCTGCGGGAAACATAATATTCCCTTTTTGTAACGAGCAGGCCCGTACACATAGTTTCGTTCGTTCGTTATGCGGAGGCTTTGGTAGGACAAAAAATCGCTCGTGATATTGAAATTTTTCCAAAAATTCATTCGCAATATCTCTTTTTTATAAAATTCTGGAAACAGACTTGAATAATCCGATAGGTTTCATCGAAAAATACGCTTTGTCCATTTTAAAATGATCGTTATTACTGTGCGAGCACAAAACCAATCGCGGTCCAAAATGAATATCGCATATCCAAAAAATTGTTTGAAAAATCATAAAGAATAAAAGCTCTATATGTCCCCATAGTGTTTCAGAGCTGACACGATTATTAAGGAGGTAATGACGAGCGCGTAGTAGAATAGCGACTTCATTTAAGCAGCAAAATTACAGTGGTCTTTAAATTTTTTTGACACGAAAAAACGTGAAAAACGTTCTGACCGTTCGAACAAAAAACTATAATTAATTTAATGATGCCATAAACCTCGGCTATTATTAGTGAACGAAAAACTTTCCAACTAAGGGAACAGTTTACTTGCAATTATTATGGATGAACTGTAGTTCTTCAAAAATGCTTTGCCAACTGGAAAAAATATTTTTTTCACATTCGACTTCCTGCTGCGACCTGGCCGAGGGGAAAGTATCCGTTCAAACGATCGATCTTTCGCATTTGCTTCTGCAGTCTCATTTCCATTATTTTTATTGCTCCACCGTCGTCGTTACCTTTTTTTCCCCTCATTTTTAATCGTTTTATTGGATTTTTTATGCTGTCTCCTCATTTCATCGTCCCGACAATATACGACTACTACTATTCTTCATGAGACGAGCGTTCTCATACTTTTTCTTTCAGACCCGATATCTTTCTACGAATATCATACGTTCGTTATAATTCGCTCTGTTTTCTATCTGACGAATTAGAACAACACTTGCTCGATATTCTCGTTTCTTTTCTACTTTTTTACGCTCCGTTAGATGTCGTTCCTATGAAAGATAATTGAAAATTTGTATCAAGCCATCCGGGCGAATCATTATTTTCTCTCCGTCCAGCCAAACTTTGGCTACGAATCTTTCGACTCGAACTTTTTCACCATTTCCGTTTGACGAGCGTTGCGAAATTTTGAAGTAAAAAGTAATCGAGGGAATAATAGGAATTATCTAGATGAGACGCGGGGTAGCTTCTTCTTAACGCCAAGTATTAAAAAGAAAAATATTGTAGGCAGAGCGAATCAAGACGGGCCGTGTATCTTTACTCGAGATTGGTCGATTTCTCTTTACTCGTGGAGTTGAAACGGCCGCTATTTGTTGCTGCGAATTTGTCGGATGAAAAAAATGACAGTGTCACATGATAATGTGATTCATGCGCTTCCTGTGATGAAAAATTTTGTTTGCTATGACATTGGGAAAAGGGTTAAAATGCAGTTGTAAACATTAGGGGGTGGGATTTCACGATCGAAAATTTTCTTCAACAATATATAACTTTCCGTTCCCCTTGCGAAAAACTCTCGGAATTGGAGCTCGAATCGCCTCGCGAAAAATTTAGTAATTACTCGAAATAGGAAGTGTGATGTTGGTCAGTTGAGAATAAGGTGTTTGACGCAGGTGCTTCCTCATTTCGATGTTCGCTGTGGGAAGTATAATGTACTAATGGGTCTGTAAGTGTCAGCTGACTTGCTCGATATTCTCCTGCTTACGGAGTGTGCGTCTGCTCACGCCCTCGAGTACACTACTGTTTCCAGCGAGTGCGACGAGCTCGATCAGTTATTAAACTCGGCTGGGTGGCGTAGTACTTGGACAAGTTTTGTCTATTAAGGTCTCGACGATCGAGTGCACTCATCGTGATTGATCGTTATTCTTCTTCCACATCGATTATTCATCTTTTTTCTTCTCCGTCGTGTATCTTGGCGAGGAAACTTTATCGACATTTTCCAAGTACCGTATATTTCGTGTTGAAAAAGATTATACTCGCGATTCTTCGCAGCAGTGTCTGAGGAACGATCCGCCTCAACTTTTCAATCCGGCATGTGAGCGAAGTGAGCTTCCTGGCTCCGGAAAATGAATTCAAGTTTAATCGAATGAACGAGCAACTCATCGGCGACTGAATACTTGATGCCCGATTGTTTCCATCTCCCCTGCTGCTCACTGTGTTTACTCCGCACGAATAATTCGGTTGACTCAACCTCGAATGACCCGTGTACCAGGCTGCACACTTTGGCTTTATGCATTTCCTCGAGTTGGCTGTGTTACATATTTACACGCGTTTAACACACTCGTACACGAGGGCACGAAGCCGGCTCTGTACAGAACGTGCGGTTCATACTTCCCCTCGGGGTTTTGAGAGAGTTCGAAGCTGCAGCTGAAACTGCTACCAAACGATATGAGAAACCGCAACAGTCCCGACATTCGCGTGCAGATCCACTTCGCACTCTCTTTCCCATGTGTATACATTAGGGTGGCGCAAAAAATCGACTATTTTTTTTTTTCAGGGTCTCCTATGAAAATATGTTAATTTATCGTGTTTCAAGAGGCCTCTTCCAAAATTAGCTCAAAAAAATTTTTCTCAAAGGTCGCTCAAGATTTTTAAAAATTCCAAAAATAGTCAAAATTTGACTTTTTTTATTTAAAAAATTTTTTTTGCTCAATACAGCGAAATTTTGTACCGAAAAAACCAATAAGTTTCTGAAATTTTCAACTCAAAATATTAATTTTTAAAAGGTCGCTCAAAATTCATTTTAATTTTTATATACTTAAATTTTATTGTTTCGAGCGATCTTTAAATATTAATATTGATTATCAATTTGAATTTTGAGTTCCAATTAGTAAGATAATCGATGAAAATGCACTACGAAACGGAGGAAAAATCGTATATAACAATATAGGTAATAGACCAGAAACACGGAAATTTTTTTACCGGCGTAGCAAACCGTGTTTGAGCCTGCGCTATTTTTGCTTTCATTCAATTATAAAGTACTTGTTCGCAAACAACAGTTCGAAGTATTTTTGTTGGTAAAATCTGGTTGATAATTATTAAAACAAATTGTTCAAAACATCACTCGGTATTGTACCAAATTCACTCATTATGAGAGTCAATAAATGTTTTGATTAAACAGGCATGCTCTATTCATAATTACGTTTTCTCTGCTAACTAGTTCTCGTAATTGTTTGAATTGTTTAAATAAAAATATCGACCTATTGTAAAATCATACCTTGTTACGTCAGATTTTTCCTTCATCTCATTGTGTATTTCTAACCATTATCTTACTTTTTGAAAGTGAAAATTTAAATGAATAATCAATATAAATATTTAAAGGTCTCTCGAAGCATCGAAAGCAAAGCATATAAAAAATGAAATTAATTATGAGCGACCTTTTAAAATGAATATTTTGAGTTAAAAATTTCAGAAATTCATTATTGGTTTTTTCTGGACAATATTTCGGTGTATCGAGGAAAAAAATTTTTTTAATAAAAAAATTCAAATTTCGACAATTTTTGGAATTTTTAAAAATCTTGAGCGACCTTCAAACATTTTTTTGTTGACTTGATTTTTGAAGGGGGCTCTTGAAACATGATCAATTACCATATTTTCATAGGAGACGCTGAAAAAAAAAATAGTCGATTTTTTGCGCCACCCATACATGCATACGCGATTTGTACACACATACACACACGAACACACACACACACACGGACACAATACCATTATTTGGGCACTGATATTTTTATAACTTCGAAGCACATCCGGAGACCGATGTGCTTCCAAGTTTATGCGACAAAAGGAAAGCACAATTTTTACCTTCATACTTTCCTCGCTTCTTCTCTCGATGGCCTATATACGTGTGTGTAATTTATGCGAAGAATGTGTGGGTGCGTATTAGTGGTAAGAGTTTCTGTTGCTATCGATTGGACAAATTGCCAGCACTCTCCGTTCTCCCTGGTTTGGTCTAGTACTTTTATTTCACTTCAATATTTCTCTCCGGAGAAAATCGAATGGAGCTTCGGAGCGATTAATTGTTGGCGTAAAACGACCAACATCGCGTGCTGCTGCGATGCACTTTTGAAAATACTTGCTTGGATCCGGGGATCGATAGTGTGTGCGGAACGTAATTAATTGTATTGACCAAAGTAAATGTTTAATATTATTTCATGTGTAGAGCAAAGAGAACAAAAAAATCACCAGCGCGAGATCAGTGCATGTTCTTATAGAGAAACGCGTGTGAGTTGTAATTTTTGTGAAAGCTGCTTAAAGATTTGCCTCCGAGGCTTTGGTCAGACACGTTATTTCGGTTTTTCCTGATCGAATCAATTTCACCTTGTTCAATATTTCCAACAGTCCTCATACGTGTGTATGCACGCAATGAGTCATGTGCGCTCTGTGAAGGCCTGCCTACTCCATTACTGTTTCTTTTCGAACGAAAAATATAGGGCCGAGCTACAAACTACAGAGTATAAAAAACCAAACGAAACAAAAGAAAAGAACAAGTTTATTCTTTCCTCCATTTATTCCAATGGTTGTCGCGCTTGCTGTTGGATCGAAATAATTGTACCGGGGACTTCACCGAGGCGAGGATCTAGCAGCAGCCCTTTTATTTTCATTCGTCGTGGTTCGCTGAGCGAGGCTTTTTCTGTAAGGCAACAAAAAAACAGATCTCTTTTACATTTTTCTCACTTGCGCTCGATTTTTCGCCTCGGGGAGTGTTTTGCCTCTTTTATTCCCCCATTTCTCCTTTCGTCGCGAGTATACACACTCTTTTATTTTGACCATTTTATTTCTTGCATCGCTGCTCTTTAATTCGATTTTTTCGCTTCGCTCTGCCCTTGGATCGTTGTTGCCCTAATTCCGATCAAATTTATCGTTGAATTTTTGTCCCTTCCGAGAAATCCATTCTCCACTGTGCATTGTACGAGGAAAAACGTAAATGTTTTATATTGAGTCGACCGGAAAGACATGAAAAACAAAAATTTTCCGTCGCTCGCACATTTATTCAGGATTTTTCAGCGTTACATTTAACAGAGACGACAAATTTGATGTTTCTTTATTTCACTCAATTCGATGGATGAAGGCGTTCAATAGAGAAATATTTTGTTGCAGGTTCACTTACGATGCTTGTATGCCATGAAGAATGAGTGAGCGTGAGTGAGTGAGTGTGTAAAAGAGAGAGAGAGAGAGAGAGAGAGAGAGAGAGAGAGAGAGAGAGGAAGAAGGAAATAGAAAAAAAAAGTCAGAAAGTTCATGAAAAATGCATGAATCAGGCGAACGTTACAAAGGCAAATGTTTCGTTTGATAGTGCGAATATAAAGAAGTCTCATTATAGGAACATTTTTTGCTTTTTTTCTGGAGCAAACGACTTCTCGGACCATGTCTCTGATCTCTCGTGGGGTTTCGCGTCTTTTGCCGAGACTGTTGAGATCAGGCTTCTAGCATCATTCGGAGCAATTTTTGTTGCCCTGTACGAAGTTCGCTGAAAGGAAAATTCTCAAGAAAATATTCCTCTTTGTCGCTATTCATGAGGATCGTAAGAAAATCAAAAGAGCTCAAGCAAATGATCGAGCGAAGAGGAAGATGTTGGTGATAACTCAAAGGGATTCGGTGTCGATATTTTTATCTGCCTGGTAACGCAACATCAATCTTTTTAAGGAGGTTGAAGAGTATCTTATGTTAAAACTATTTTCCAACTTTGCACATTAAAATTTTTTAAACAGAAAGCTTAAGACAGTATTAAATTTCTGGCGCGATATGCCGATGATTCACCGTCGTGAAATTGAGATATTTATTGTTGAAGTTTGCAATTTTTTGAAAGCTTCCACAAGAGCCCATGTTTAACCTTGTCATTTTCGACAATGAATATCTCGATTACCAGGCGGTGAAACCTCTTCAAATTTTTCACACATAATTAAGCGCTGTTCAAGAAGATTCACGTAAATTTTCAATTCATTATTTTGGAATAATAAAATCTAGTGTATTTTTCGTATGATGTATCGCTTCAACTTCCTTAATCAGAGGGATTTTGTAGATTCTTTTGTAGCCCTTTTCCAGGAATTTTTTTGTAACCCTTTGATTCTATACAATATTAAACCAAAAGATTTGTATGAAATTTTTGACTCGATTGAGTTACGTACAAAATAAGCAGCAGCGTCCATTCGTGGTCGGGGAAAAAATGTCGCGTTGTCTCATCTCGTTCGCGTTCAAGTCTCTCAGACGACGAGAGACTGGCAAGAGTTTTTCCACGTGCTGTACGGGGCTCGGGCCTCGCGAAATCCGGTCTAACGTGATCTGAAACGAGTATGGGTCTCGAGGGAATGCTTCGCTGAAGCAATATTGACGGACGACCGCGAAAAGCATGCAAAGTTCTTTTCTTCTGACGAGTTTTTGTCTCCGTTTCATCTATAACGCGGACAGTAGCGACAACCACCGAAGAGAGTTGTGTTTCAAAAAATGCCGAAGAGTTCGATAAGTTTTTATCTAAAAATGAATAAGACGATTCCTCGATGGATAGGCAATAGTTTCTATACACACACGCGGTTAATACGTAAATAAGTCTTGAATTACATACTCTGTTGACGTTGCACGCCTCTCGCTATTATCATGATTATTAGTAAGAATCGAGTTACTCGCGATGAGAGTTTAAAATATATAAATACTCGTTCAGTGATTAAAGTCACATGCATCTGAAGATATTCTTGCGAGAAGAAGAATTGATAAACGAATGACGTCTTCCGACAGTTTCGTTACGAGAATAATTATACATTTGCGGGTATAAAGGATTGAAAGCAACGCGTGACTTCGGAGTGTGGCTAGGAGCACGTAGAATGCAGCAATTTTTCAAAAGTTTTATGAAAAAATTGCGACTCCTGGGCTTATGTAAACACGAGTATCGCATTCTTGAGGAATAAATGTCGGTTCGATCCGATGAACGGTGAAAGTAGCTTGGCAAAACTGCGAATATTGCAACTCGATGATGTGCGAGGAATAGAAAAAATTTGCATATTAAATTAGCACGTTTGACTCGGCACCATATTTCTTTCCTGACAAAGATTTCCTTGTGTGTGCAAACACTCATTCGTGTCCTTCGAAATATTGCGTCTTCGATGGAGGAAGCTTTATAATAAAAACGGAGAAAAAAATGGAGGGCACTTTCAAACGAAGGGAGCACTCGCGTGAGACCTCAAATTTTAACTGCATGAATTTTTCAGGCATCCAAGAAATCGGTATTGCGACGATAATGAGGCAACAAAATTTTATCTTACCCACGAAAAATCCTGTTAGGGAGAATCGCGACTGCTGTATATTGAGAAGTGCGATGGAAAAATCTCTCCTCGTAGAGATAGCAAAAAAAAAAAAGAATTCACTTTTCGTAACCAACACTCACGTTTCGTATTTTTTTTTTTTTTTTTTTTTTTTTCAGATTTATTTGTACAAATAATCACTCACAGCTAACTCATGCACGAATGAGACAAGGGAATAAGAAGGGAGCGAAACAGAGACTAGCGCTGATAAAATGTATATTTGAGAAGGTAACACAATCTCAAGAGGAAAATAATCACAGTTGTGTCGTAGCATTCCTCGAAAGCTGAATACACGTGTGAAATGGCACTCTAGTCGATCGCGTATATGAACAGATGACGAGCCGATTTTCAGCACGCTTTCGCGCCTTTTTTCTCTGCTTTATCAAGCTACGATTGACATAATAATAAACGGTTAAATAATCGTAAAATCACAATATAAACACTTGTCACTGAATTTCAAATCGTCAACCGATTCGATCGAATTTCTTGTTATTGATGTGTACGCGTATGTGTGCGCGCGCGTGTGTAAGTGTGTGCGTGTGCGTGTTTCATAGCGCGAACGAAAAAATGAAGGATCAATGCCAATATTTGATATTGAATCTCCGAGTACAAGCAACGCGTTTGGTTGACAAACGTGAACTGAATAGCCCAAGCGCGGAGCTGTGTGGCGAGAAACCGAAGTAACCGAAGTAGTAACGGCCAGAGAGCTCGGCAGTGGTGGCAAGTTGCGCGCGACTCCCTTCAACTCGCTATTTACTCTCTCCTTTCCGCATCGCACCGTTTATCATCTTGCAAGGCGCGATGCACGGGTATTCTTTCTATTCCTTCCTCGCGTGCCCTTCGTCTCTATCGCGTCTCTTCGTTTTTCGGCCCATTTCGTTTTTATCTCTATTTAATTTTTTTTTCCGTTCGCTTCGTTCTTCGATTCGGTGATCACGCCTCGTCTCCTTCTCTCAAATGGTCTTGTTTGCTCTTTCATCTTGCAAAGAAAAACTTGAAGGAGGAGCGGAGTAACCGGGATAATTGACAGACGGACGTCTCTCAATAATGTTAATTTTGATAATAAAAAATGATAGAAAATGGTGGAAATGTTTTCGCACTTTCACCCCGCCTCTTAATGCAGCTCCCTTCGTTACATCACGCATGCATTTGCTACGCACTCGTCTCATGTTTTGTATCCGGATGCTGCACGAAGTCTATTATTTCGTCAGAGCTTTCATCGCGAAAGACAATCTTCTCTCCCGTCTGCTCGCGCAAGCTCCTCCACATCTCTCTTACTTTCCATCTTTTCTCTTCCTCCAGTCGCCGCCGCTCGTGCTCCTCTTGCCATCACAAAGATTCTCGATACGCACGTCACGGAGCGAAAAGGGGGTGGTTGGGGCTAAAAGAGAGAGGGAACTTTCGGGCAGGGGATGATAAAACTCCGGTGGCTAACTGCTGCACGAACGTGCACTTTGCCCAACTCCTTTTCGACAGACGACGCGATGCTTCATTTTTTCTTCTCGTTCTTACTTTTTTTCTATCCTTTCTATCGTTCTTCGTCGGCACACCGCAGTCTTGCGGGCGGGAAGTTGAAAAATGTTGATGGTGCTGGCCCAACGCCGGTCTAGTAGATCTCATCGAGCCTACGTGTAAAAAGGAGGATCGATTTTTTAGCTCGGTTCACATTTTCACATTTTCATATATTCAAATGGATAAACCGCATATCGCTGCGCTTCCGTTCGTTAAACTCTTAACAATTTGACTGTATTTTCGAGTCGATTTTATCTCGGTTAACTGTTACAAATCTCGTTATATACGTGCTCTCGGCTAGCTTTTTATTACTCCGCGCCATTCCAAGTATTGCGGGTACCTTGTGGCTTCCTCCACTAAATACGAGTGCGAGTGGAGCACAGAACTCTCGAGGTTTTGTTCACATGGCGCGAACTTTGAGGATTCTACATGATTTCACCTCCAGCCGGCTAACAGTCAAACTCAGACTCAGACAGTGCAAACGTCAAGTATTACAGAATCCCAAGCTCCCTCCGGCCCCGGCCGAACATCATCGCCCGCGTGTTTAACTTCGCAACCGTGCAACTTCACGGTTTCTGTTATACATTCACGTGACGTATTTGACCGTTAATTCTGGGAGAAAAAGTGCGAGGTAATCCGGAGGATTATTCGTTTCGATGCGCGCAAGAGAACGCGACGTACAAGCGTTTATGTGCCTGCGGGTACTAAAAATCCACAAGAACGATGCAAATGTAATTTCGTTCGAAACGAATCAAAGTGTGTTTCGAGGGGATGCATTTTTTTTTGTTTACTGTTCAAACTAAATTTACTCCGGCGAGATAACTGCGTGCTCCACGGACAGAACACGTTTCATTATTGAATCATTTTGTATCGCTTCGGAATGTTAATTTCCCATAAGGGTTTAGCGCGAGCCTTCGTTATAACTGAAAACCCTTCGTCTAAACCAGTCCGCCAAACCGTATACACACGACGACGGCATACATCTCTCTGATATTTGAGGAGACCTGGTGGATGCTCTTCGTGCAACGGTGGTTTGACCGAGCGACCTAATTACGAGATGCACTCACGTAATTACGCGAGTGAGAGAACGGGATACCGAGTCTCCTTTAGACCCCGTCCATATCTTCCCTCTCGACCATCCTCCCTTTTACTCTCGCATCCCTTTCTCCTTCGGTTCTATTGGAGCAATGGTTACCACGCAGTTATGCGATCGCTATAGCAGCCCTGAATCCTTCATTCAATCACTCTCAAACGTCCGTTTTTTCATACTCTCTCTCTCTCTCTCTCTCTCTCTTGCTCTCTTACGAATGAACTATTGTGCAAAAAATTCATTGGCAAATACGCGTCATACTTGATGGCATGCTTGTGTCTTCGAGCACTCGTAGCCGCAAGTGCGAGGAAACAATACCGAATATCTGAGCTCTCGCCATGTCGTTTTTTAATTATTTATTTTCCTCAAGTTGAAAATTCAATTTACAGAATATGAAAAATGTGTAATTGTTCCTATTTTTACCGTCGCTCCTCTCCCTCCGTTGTTTTTTCTTATATCAGTTGCTATTTCTCTTCCCATTAGTCAGGCCATAAAAACGCATCAATTTTTCTTGCATTCTACGTGTTTATGCGTATTCGAGAATTCAACAATGCGGACGAGTTTAATGGGCGAGAATGGAATTGTGAGCGAGGATTCGGTCTCTCGCGCTGTAAACGTGATATCGTGACCCGCGAATTCCCGGATCGTCGCTTCGGGAGGCGGGGGGGGGGGGGGGGGGGATCTGGAAGAGAAAATTACGTGCACGAAACGCGACATGAAACACGGAATTTATTCCAATCGTAATGTTCCGGGGTGCTTGTCCAATGGATAGCGTGCACTTCTGGCACACAAATATATTTATCCTTTTTTTTAAATACGCTTCCTCGTCTGCAGACTTTTTATTGGCTGTGCTCTGCCAAATACTAGCCGGATTTTCTTGTCCTTTCCATTTGATAGGGAATGCATTTGAATTGCGAACGCTTGAAATTTTGTTGATTCAATCGTCATTATCTCGGTCCTCGTAATCCCTGCAGGTCCGCATTCTCCGTTCGCTCTTTCCGCCTCCCGAGGCTGCTGGTCAATTTCGTTCCAAACTTCGGGCTTGAAGTTCTCGTCGCCTTTTCCCTTCATTTAACTTGTTGCGCGTTTCCTTTCGACCCCTTTCGTCGAGGGTTTCGTGTGGCTGTAATGCAAACAAATTACCGTGGCCAACTTCCTTGACTTTCTCCCGATTCTACCGGCCTCGTATCTGGCTCGATGCCAGCAGCTACGCGTGCGGCGAGATATGGTCAAGTTGGCATTTTAATACCAAAACTGCGGGGGGATTCGTCGTGCTGGTACGATGATTAAGAAGTGCTGGCGCGGCGACCAAAGGAATTTGGTGATTCGCGGTATTTCTTATAGAAAAACCGCCAACTGTTATCGGTGAAAAAATAGAAATATGAGCGAGGGAACACGGCCTTTTCAATGGGCCGCTTTTCCTCTTTGAACCGAATCTCGTGTCGGCACAGTTTTTTTTTCTTTTTTTTTTTTTTCAATCCTCCGAACGCGCATCCAGGGGCGTTGGTATGAAAAATCGTAGTCAAGAAAAATCTGAAGTGTGTTTCACCCCGGATCGATGCAAATTTCAATTCCTCCGGGACGCATAATACACAGAAAATGTAAACACATGAAGGAACGTAGATTGAACTATTGACGGAAGAGAAATTGAACAGGACTTGTAGCTGCGCGTACTCGGTGGAGACGTGTGTTTAAGGGTGCGGTGTGTCAATGATCCTCATTACGAGGCGACCTTATTTACGCATCGAACCCCTCAACCATTCGGGTACCCTTGCAACATGTAAACATGAGCTCCAAGAAGGTTATGAAATTACCTATATATGTTCGTTCGGAATACGCGTAATCCGCGGATACTTCATTTTTTTAGCCGATTCCATTATTTCCATTATTTTTTCTGTAATTTACAAACAATTGTTATTTTTATAATTGTCATTTTTTTTGTATCCTGGATTTTTCCGAAGCGCGATGAAATTGATCGGTTTTCGTATGTGCTGACAAAGAGTCAAGTGATTTTTTTAGGCCCATTTTTTGGGGTGACAATTACAGATATTTTTACAGACTCGGTAGAAAGCTGAAAACCTTGATTTTCATTAGCAGTTAACGATTAAGGTATTACTGGATGGATAGCCCAGCTGATAAATTTTACCTGATCGGAATTTCCGTACTTCGTGATGCAATAAAAATCTGTAAAAATTCAGCAACATTTCGAAAGTTATGCACTACAATTATCAATAATAATATTGCCCAAAAGTTATTAATAAATTGCTCAAATAAATAATTTTTTAACAATTTTACAGTAAACCTTTGTTTTTTTTTTACAAATCGAATGTGCGCATTTTTCTGAATACTCATGATTTTTTTCATAATTTTTGTGGATTTTTGAAATTCCCTTTTTTAAATTTTTTAAGTGGCTCCATTTTTACATTTTTGATCCAATAACCTTGAGACTTTTCAAAACTGATGGTAAATATGTCTTCTAAAACATATCCAAAATTCAAATTTTTTAAAATTTTTTTCAAAATTTTTTCAAGAATTTTCAAAAATCCACGAAATTGCTGAAAAAATTCATGAGTATTCGGAAAAATACACACATTTGATTCGTAAAAAAAAACAATAGGTCACCGCAAAATTATTGAAAAATTAATTGTTTAAACAATTTGTTATTAACTTCTGGGCAATATTATTATTGATAAATTGTTGTTCATAGCTTTCCAAATGTTGATGAAGTTTTTCAGATTTTTATTGCATCACAGAGTACGGAAATTCCAATCAGATATATTTTTGGTCGAGCTATCCATCCAGTTATGCCTTAATGTTATTTAGTAGTGAAATGGTAATTGAAAATGTCGATTTACCATAGCATCGCACAGCAATAAATTACTATCATTACAGCTTTCTTAACACAGAATTAATTCAATAAGAGCGCCTTAAAACGGAGCAAAAAATCTTGCCGCGATGAAAGAGAGCTGAGGATGTGAGCTCAACAATTTTTTTGTGTATCAACTTTCCGCGGTTTCACCGGGGGACAAAATAAACGAGAACACGTTGGAATCCTTTGTGACGAGATCACCAGTCTCATCGACGTCGTAGTCGTCCTCGCTACCGGAGTAGCCGTATCTTTTTTCTGCGACGCAGGAGCTTTTCCTCATCTCGTTCCGGTACGTCGAAAGATGGGAAGAGATGCTGCTTTGTGGCTTTTCACCGCAGGAGCACGCGGAAACGGAGCAGGGAAAAGGGAGACAGAAAGAATTTGAATGAGGTTCAAAAACCTCGTTAAGTCTCAAAAGTGCATGACTTTTCTGTCGGCGATCTTTTAGATTGCTTGCTCTTCTATCTGCTCCTTCATTATTTTTCTGTTTCATCATCTTTTCTGTGCATCATTTCACTAGAGCATTTTGTTCAAACACTTTCGGAGAGCATCGTTTTAAGCTTTTTTAAAATTTATTTAATCAATTTTTTAGTGTTTTATTGCATCAAGCGGTTTTGTGGTTTTACGATTTACGTTTTACTTTGTGTATTATGAAAACGTCCAAAGAGAGCTCATAAAGATCTATGGCTGACCGAAAAGTATTTTTTAAGATGGATTTTTAATTGATAAAAATCGAATGTTTCAACCAAGTGCAGCCGAATTGGAAAACTAATCGAAATTGGAGGTAAAGAAGCTCGTTGGATAAGAGCGCCAACAGTCCATGAGCGTAGGGAACTATATTTATTGATCGTTCGAAGCTTTCCTCGGTGGTCACGACTCGGGGTAGTCCAAGATGGCGACGTGGCTGGTGAACGCGTATACCCTTTGCCTTCTCGTCTCTCAAATCTGTTATATCCAGGGCTCCTCGGTTTCTAAAACCTTTACTTTTCCGGAATATCCGTACAAGGAGACAAGCAAAAATGTGAGTAGTAAAAAAGGAATTTGCAGTTGAAACTTCTGCTGCTGAATTGAGTTGTTTGGGTTTGTTTTTTCTTGTTCGTTCCCATGCTGCTTCTGTGATAGGATAGGAATTTCTAGGGCGCATGACACGACGCTCCCGAACGAAAGAGTTGTTTTTGTTTGAAAAAATCCTTCGAAATGATAGTTTTTTTATGCACGATCGATCCCGACCACGAATAATGTGAATCAGGATTCATTTTATCGAGGCAAATTCACTTACTCGGCAGGAACTGTTGTTCAGGGAGTACGAGCTAGCCTGCGAAACGAGCGGGGCGTGCAATATGCTGTCACAAAATCAGAGGGCCAGTTCGGTTGCGAAGACACGCTGTATAAGGGAGTGCGTGTCGCCTTCGTGTTATAAACAAATTTATTTATTCGATCAGGTGAGAATTCTTTTGGCCGAACGATACGCGAAATTTTCAAAAATTTTATCCTGGCGAATAAGCGCGATTAAACGTTTATTTTCAGTTGGAAGAAGGTGAGATAGACGTGAGACTAAATTCTTTCAAGGGTTGTTTCATGCAACGAAATGGTAGACCAAGAAAGTAGCGAGAAATCGATGACTCTCAATTACAGGAGCTATTATAGCTGGAACAATGAATCTTTATCTCCGTGGAATAAAAAAAAAGCCACACCTGTTCGACGGGAAAAACAGCCAAAACAGAAAACTATTGTTATTGCATCAAAGATGTTTCAGTCATTCGACAATGAATGATGAAAATGAAACGAAAATCAATTCTTCGAGGCCAAGCTACGAATTATATTGTGATATTTATATCAACACGCACAATTGCACGACACATCCGATATTACAATTATAAAAATGTATATTATATCGATCAAATGATTATGAAACTTTAGCACTCTCAATCTGCCGTAAAACGGTAAATTTTCTCTATTGCTGTAGACTATCATTGCCAATATCTCTATATATAATGTTAAGATTTTTCTTCAACTTCTTCTTCTTCTTCTTCTTCTTCTAGTACAAATATCAATAAATGAAGGAATTATTCTCGATATTTTATAACTAGAGTGTCGCTTTCTTTCCCTTTATGCATTGTTCATCGACGTCGAACTATTCGTTGCTCGTAGAGGTAAGTATCTCGACGACCAGTGTAAGACACGATTTTCATACGAAAACTTTTCTTTTTGATGCGGATGAACGAATTTTTCCATTGACGAGCATATGTGAGCATAGTAAAAAAAATGTATTATTTATACAGAGAGGAAATAAATACTTGCCGCATTAAATCGTACCATTCGAGAATCATAAGAAGCTCAATAAATTCTGGATGAAGACGCCACAGAAAAACTCCGACGATTGCGTTTTGGATCAATGGGGAACGATCGAGAATTCGTTTGTTGATAATTCAAATAAAAAAACGACATCGATCCCGAAGATGGTACCATTGAAATTATTGATTCATCCCCGCGGTTTATTCATATTGGATCTATAAAAACTGGACGAAAGTCCGATTACAAGAGGCGTGTATAACTCAATCTGGAACAAATGGCTATTTGATCTCGATACGTCGTCGTGCGACCGGTGACGACAATGACCTTGTTTTACAGCGATCTGTTACGTGTGGTAGCAGCTCGATGCCAAGTATCACGGAAAATGAATCTTTGCATAACTTTGTCAATAGGGAGTTTTATTCATGGACATGCGTACGAACTTAATTGCTCTGCCGTTGCTCATAAATTTTTTCAAACCGTGTGAAAATTCGATCATGGAAAAGCGGCCCTTTTTCCCTTTACCGTTTTCGTTTTTTCGTTGCGTTCTGAATGAATGAACAGAAACTCCATAATCATAATGTTAATTTATTTAAAAACTTTGATGACACTAAATCCTGTCACGCTGCTGAGCCTCCAAGGCGTTAGAAGAAGCAGCATTGGCATGAATTCCACATTTTTTTATCTTGAGAATCGAAAATCGTTCGTTGTTCGACAACTTACGAAGCGGATTCTGAAATTGAAAAGTTGTAGAATATTATAATTGCCATGTCGTTTGATCACGTTTTTAACGTCACATTCGCAAAATGCTAAAATATACTGACTTACGCATCTTCTTTCTGATCACAGTAGAACGTAGAGCAATAGTTTAGGATTTCGCGACTGAGAGCAATTGAAAAATAAAAATTACATCTGTTTATTGACATCGTAAAACACTTGGATATTACACCGTTTATAAACTGACACTACCTTTTTCGATATTATTATCTCGCTGACGATTCGAGGTACCCCCAAGCTAAAAATTCATAATAATGAACGTTATGTTATCGCGATCAGGTTTGTCAAAAATTTCGGAATGACGCGGGAGCATACGTACATAGTGATGGAATCCTTTTCCGTCAGGACACGAAACAACGAATCCATTAGGACGGCTCTGAACATTGCCCTGAAAACGACAAAACTTCTTAATAACAATTCAATTGGATTAAACTATTAAACTAGTTCTGGCTACTCACGTTTTTTCCTCTGTTAGGATCCATGTCAGAGCTCGAGAAAGGTCGCCAGCGATCGAGTTTCTGAAAATTATTGCACGATTTCGAGTGCATATTCATCCATTTCGATAGATTCACGGTGTTTCAATAATGATTTCGTAGTACTCACGTCACTGATTCTCAAGAAACCGTCGCTCATGGGGATACACTTGACTGTTTCGGATCGCGGCTAAAACGACGCTCGATTACAATTTAGCCGAATTTCCTCGGTTACTGGTTATTGTTATTTATTCATCTTACCCTCCAATTTCCATGAATGCTGTGCATGAGCAATGGCACCGAACACAAGACGACGAAGAGTGCCCTGGACACCATTTTTTCAAACGAGCGGATTCTCGTGTAGTAGTAACGAGCGAAACTCGCGATTATTTATTCAAACGGAATTGTGTGTGGCTCGAATTCATATGAGGTCTGACACTTTTCCTCTCGACCGATCGTACTGAGGAGTGCTCTTGAAATAGCGTGTTCCACAGATCATCGGCGTTCCGCTATCTTCGATTTTATAATTGAAAACTATTTCTACATACCTGTGCAGTATCTTTATTGCTTGGTCACCGAGTCACGATTCTCAAATCGATTAGAATACGGTTATAACGAAATTAAGATATGACTGAATAAACGAGAGTGAATTTCGAAAATATTTATTACTTTACAGACGTTGATACAATTCTGTGAACCATCGGTTGCAAAGTTCTCATATGTAGCATTTATTCATTCGCTCCACTAACTCCGTCTATTTATTTATCATTTTTTTCATATTTCGTTCTCCAATGTTGAACTTTTGGAAGGAACCGTTTGAATGATTACTATTTATTTTATTCTTTTGGCTCGACGTCATGCCCTGCTGCGGTGTGCAGGCATGGGTGGTTCGGATACCAGTTTGAGTTGGGATTTTGTGAGGAGCGATGTCGATGCACTTTCCTCTTCTACAGGCCTGCCATTTTTTTGGTTGATAATAATTGGCATTTATGAATATTAGGGTGGGTCAAATAAAAAGACTATGTTTATTTCACTCGATATAATAAAAAATAGAGTATCTTAAAAAAACTCTCTCCAAGTATTAGCCCTAAATATTCGAATTAAGGAGGGTGGCTACCGACGATACAATGTTGCCATGCTAAACCATGTTAAATACATTTAAAATTTCAAAATGATAAGAATTTAATAAAATTTGGTGAACATATTCTTTAGGGCCAAATTTGACAATACAATTTTTTTAAGATTTTTCTTCTGTACAGTTATCGAGTAATTGATCACTAAAGTTCAAGTGTATAAGCATAGCGTTTCCATATATATAGGTATACATTCCGGGCATAAGAAATCTGCTTTAATCCGTAATTACTCGATAACTAAGCAGAAGAAAATTTTGAAAAAAATTGTGTCTTCGCACTTGATGTTGAAGAACATTATCACCAAATTTGATAAATTTCTTATCAATTTGACGAACGTAGCCACCCTCCTTAGAAGGTCACTTATCCCTAATTCGTATTTCCCCTTTAAATAACATGGAACATTTTTTCTTCTAACTTCGGAATTTTATTAGGCCTTAACATTTGAGGTTGAGAGAATCTTTTTAGCACATTTTTATAGAATATTCGATGCTCTACAAAAAAGCCCTCTTGTTTCTAATCGATAAAAGTAACCGTACAGAAAATAATCAGTGATAATTAGTTCTGGATTCTATACTTACCTCGTTTTTTAGTACATAAATTTAACATTTTAAGAAACTTTAGTTATCAATAATAATAAATATATTGTAACGGTACGCTTTTGAGACGACACTCGCTACGCGTGAGTTCGAGCTACTAAAATTTTAGGAGCAGGCATGAAATGAACGAGAGAGTGAGAATTTGTGTTCGAAAATATAACATATTATTTACTGCAAGTGGTAAAACATCATCGATCAATGTTCCCAAATTGTAATAAAAAATACTGTAAGCTAAAGAAAAAACAACTTGGTACTCGTTTTTTAATACCAGTTTGACAATAAAATTCTTTTGTTGATAACAAAGATAATAAAGATAAATGACAATAAACATAGAAAAAAGATGTCTCAACTTTATTTAAAAACATATATTCATGAATTATATTATGAATAAACAACATATATTTATTCTTATTGATGACTAAAATTTCTTAAAATTTCAAATTTATGTACTAAAAAACGAAGTAAGTAGAATAGAACTAATTATCACCGATTATTTTCTATACAGTTACTTTTATCGATTAGAAACAAGAGGACTTTTTGTAGAGCATCGAATGTTCTATAAAAATGTGTTAAAGAAATTCTCTGAACCTCAAAGGTTAAGGCCTAATGAAATTCTGAAGTTGGAAGAAGAAATTTCCCATGACATTTGAAGGGGAAATACAAATTTGCGATGAGGGACCTCTTAATTCGAATATTAAGGGCTAATACTTGGAGGGAGTTTTTTAAAGATGCCGAAAACTTTATTTTTCATTATATCGAGTGAAAAAAAGAGTCATTTTATTTGACCCACCCTAATGAATATATTTCTATTCGTCGATGAATTATACTTATTACTAGTATTATCGCTGCTGAAAAACTCACTTTCAAAATGCCACAAAGTGTGCCATCCTCAGGTCTTCCCATCCTGAAAAGTGAATGGCCACCATCTGATCTGGGGCTAGCACATTTTAAACTGCTACATGGAGAGGTATTCCTATAGAATGCACTTCTCACTTCCGGCGCTATCTAAAAAATGGGAAAAATCTCATAATAATTTGACGATTTGTACCGACTTACTTACGGAGACACACTTACCGTACATTCTCCGTCGTAGCCTAAGTTCAAATCGATGCACTGCTGCGCTGGCCACGGTATCGTATCCGGCTATAAAAAATTCAAAAATCACACCACTTGTAATCCGAAAAACCTCAATACTGTAGTTTTTAATATTCAAAAACAAATGGAAACGCGAGAGCTCCTATTATGGGTCTCTGGGAGCGACTCCCTTGAACATGGATGTACTCGAGTCGCTACTGCAACTCTGGGTACCGAATTCGTCGTTCTCGTTTTTCTTACCAACCAATTGGATTCATCTCCCATCACGCTCAATGGCCCTAAGCACAAAAGTCCGAAGAAAACGGTGGCAATCATATCCGAAGGTGGATTATTCTGATGAAATTAATCTGCGATCAGTTGTCGATTTTGTTTTCGATTGACACAACGCGGGTTGTATTCTCCCGTAATCTGCAAACGTTTTTCACATGAACTCTACAATTAGATTGAAAATCGCTATAGTTTTTCGTTCTGCAAAATATATATGTCTACTTTATTTATATCAGACTCTGCTCGTTTTCTTCTGATGAACAAAAGAATCTTGTACGATGAAATTGGGTATCACGAGCTATAGGGTGATTCAAATTTTGAGAAAATAATGTTTTCGTGATATGCTAACACATCAACTTGCGAAATAAAGCGAATTATTTTTTAATCTCGTGACGTTTACGAAAAATCGAAAAAAAAAACTTTAGAATAACTATTGGCACGACCTCTAGATGTTTTTCCTCCAAGCTCAAATTTTGAGAGAATCAAGTTTAAAATCATATCTAAACATTTTTTTTGATGGCCTAAATTTTGAGAGCATTACTTTTGCATTATGGATTGATATAATCACATGCGACTTTGAAGGGGAAAAAAAATTTTTTTTAATCACTCTAATATACTAATTAAATTAAATTCGGACTGAACTTCGGTTTAATGACAATGTTGTACGTGCATTTACAAAAGAAAAAGATGTAAGTGTTGTAATTTCAAATTAATCAAGCATCGGATTGCCGATAAATCGAAGCATGCGAGCGCATCCACATTATGTAAACAAGTGCTTCGACTTACGATGATTTCAACTTTTCGTCGGTGAGAAAGACTCAGTCACTACAACGGTTCAGAGTACTTTGATATGTAGTTTCGAAATCGTCATATTTATATCCGCCGTTTACGCATAAAAATGGTCTATTTATCTAATATATGTGAGGAAAAAATGTGGCCGACAGATGAGCAAACACCTTCAATTCTGATAGCTTGATAAGAATCAATTGCTATAGAGATCTCCAAATGAACATACTTTCCGTATATTCAAGTTAGATTTGGTACAGAATTATTCTTTTTCTCTATATAGAAACAAAAAATTGATGAAGCATAACGAATAAATTCAGAGTGAATTGCTTCGTTACAAAAATTATTTTAGATCGAAGAATTTGAACAGCCTAAGTAAAATATCAAGCAATCATTAAACGTTTCGAAATACAAGAGATATTGTGTTCAATCATTTATTAAAAGGAGGGGGGGGGGGGGGGATAGACGTTTTGTTACAGGTAACAATCTTTTAAACATACCAAACGTGTCATATACATTTTCATACGAATACAATGATCGTGATAATGAAGATCATACCTTGTTTTGAATGTTAAATAATCTCTGGTAATTATTTTACAAGATAGAAAATATATTTTTCTTTACACGTCGGTCGAAAGTACGCAGTTTTTGCACCAATTTTAGTACCGAAAGTACAACATCTCTGCACTGTCAAAACTGCACGCGCGTCATTTGTCTTAGCGGGAGCAAACAATTTTGTCTGCATTCCGAAAGGTTTGACATAGTTTTATTGACGTGATTTTTTTGACGTTTGACGTTTAAATCGATATTGCCTACACAGTTTTTTAGAAAGACCGTGTCTAGTCGTCTGGAAACCGTATGAATAAGGTTATGTTACCAAAACAGCACTAAACTGCTACATATCCGGGCGAATAATATGCATTTATTCTTCCAGATGACATCGATGCGACGACAAAAAATAATGTAATCGAATCAAATATAGTAGCGGTTAATATTCATAGAGAAATTGTTAACTGCATGTAGCGAAAAATGAAAATGCGTGGAATAAATTTAACAAAAGCAGTGACACATTATGAAAGTACACACTTTTCTTTAAACGCATTGTTTGATCGTCCGGTTACCGTATATTTAGCATTAGCCTATTCGTCCGGATTATATATTGCTGCTGAGAACTTTTGTCGTGTGTACTTTCGTAATCCGTAGTCCGGACCATCCGGACTTGTAGCAGTTTAGCCTGAGTTCTTTGGTTTAGCGCTGTTTTCATAACATAACCTTATTCATACGATTTCCAGACGACTAGACATAGTACGTCTTCTTTAAACTATAATAATTGTATCGTTCGATTATTTATACTTGTTCCGTTATTTATAACCTAAAATATAAAAATGGCATAAGTTTGAACTTTTTATTTAATTATATTTGCTGTTTTTTGTATTGATGCCTGCCCCCGACCAGCTGGCACTCGCTTCGCTCGTGCCGCAAATGTCGGGGCAGGCATCAAAACATCTATCGATAGATGAACATTTCGGAAGAAACGTACTTTCGACCGGCTGTAAAGAAAAATAGTATACACCACCCGGGCAGACGTTTGAAAGCCCTGAACTGCGCCTCAAATGCCCTCGGCTTCGCCTCGGGCATTATGACGCGCAGTGCAGGAATTTCAAACTTTCTGCCCTTGTAGTGTAATATACTATTTTACCACCAGATAAAGTTCATTATTTCTTTAAGGAGAAAGGAAAATCGAACAGTCAGGGATAATGGAATTTTGTCACCTCTTTCTCTTTTTCTGAGGCTCATACTTCATGAAGATTTCACTAGTTCCCTAACTGATGAAAAACACGTAACATGAAAGTTAGTCAGCTTCAGGTAACGTAATTTCTTTATTAATTCACATGTACGATGAATTGCTGAATTTTATTTTGTTTTTTATTTGTGAAATTTTTGCCTGTCAAATATGAAAACAGCGTTTAAAAAATCTCGCCAGAAGTTATCAATGAAACCTTCCAAGTTGTTCACCGGGTTCGCGCCCGTCCGGCTATACAAAAGGTTAAGTTAATGACCTCTTGTTTTCTAGAATTCACAAAAGAAAACTTACGTCATTTGGTTTTTAACGATCCTTCGTCCACTTCGACACATACGTCATTGGATCGGATCGCGACTAATACGGCGCTGAATTACAATCTGGGCGAATTCCATGAGTTGTTATTAGAGGGAGTGCAGCATATATGAAATACCAGTTTGCTTTTAAAAAAGATCTGAAGCACTACAAGAGAAAACATGAGGAAAACTGCATGAAAACGTTAAAAAAACTGAAAAGTTTTGATCACCTTGAGTAAAAAATTTAAAACAGAACTTCAGAACTTCGTCGAATTTTGAAATGAACAGAAAATGTCTAAAAATGTCATTCGACTTAAGGTGCTGGTAATTTTCGCGGTATTCCTTCAAGTCCTGTAAGCATGCACTGATATTAAAAAAAAATCAAAACACCAAGTATTTGAAAAATAATTTATTGTTAGAAAGATACTTACACTCATGGATTCACTTGGTTTGCCGTTTTGAGAATCATTGTTTCCTCTTGCGTTCTTTGCGACACATTCCACTCCAAAATTTGTATCACCTAAACATGAAAGAATTGGATTTTCATCACGTTAAAAATATTTTTTATCGCTTTTGACGTAATGGAGCTCAAAATCTGAACAAAAATGTATCAATACTTACACAAATATGGTGAAATCGTCGAGAATTCAAGCCCATTGTTCATCGATAATAATACATCTTTCTCCACTCCAAGATCATTTTCGAATACAAAGTTCTGTAAAAGTATAAGCACACTAGCTCTCCAAATTAATGGTTGATCTCACGATTTTGCTCACCGTAACTCAAAATTCACAAACAAAGTCCAAAAATGTTGTTGCCTCGTTCATTGTTGCAATCCGTGAGACACTTTGTTCACATTAGAAGGTATTCGTCTGTCGACCGCACAGAACACAGCGTACTGAAGCACTGTCTTTTGTTTCTTCTCGTACTTTGTCGAAAAACTGCGTATACTCCCTTCTTCTCTCAGTTATACAGAACGGCAGCGCAACATTGGAAATATTCGTTATGAGAATCACTGCTTATACTTTCCATCGAGCAATTACGAATATCAGAAATCGAAAAATTGCTATGCCAAATAGTAATAACATATATCCGACAACAAAGTGATGTGATTACAAATATATGTTCGAATCTATGCTTAGAGTAACCAGAAAAAATGTTGTACCTTAAGTAAAATTAACGAGTCAGTTTACAAAAATTCTTCTATATGTTGCCGTATTTTACTATGCTCGCATACAAATTTCGTCGGTGCTTCGTAGCCGCCTCAGCGATGCTTACAACGATGCTTACAAAAAAAAATTGCTATAGGCATAGCAAATTTCATATCGCCTAATGTATGTTGAGTTTCATAGAAGTGCAATGCCACATCGTGACTTATATTTGAATACTGGCGTTGTTTACGTTCCATATAGTCTGGCCTTCAGACTACAATAAGGCGTAGAGCAATGTAAACAAATCGGAAACGAAAAATTCTTATGCAGCTGAAGTACAAAACAAAAGCCATGAAAATAAAACAATATGCGTGGTTAACTCTCGCATACTTTTGGTATACATTCATATATTGGTTGTTAAATTTTACTATGCTATTCTTCAGTATTCGAGATTTCCGAGACTTTGTTAATTATTAATAAGTTCTTGCCTAGCATGGTAATTTTTACAGGTAAGAGGAATGAAAAATCCTTTTCATGCGCATTACTATTTCTCATCCACATACAACTGTTTAAATACACGGGAAAAGAAAAATTATAAATTTCACAAATTGCTATGCTTTTTTGCAATTGGTGCTACGATTTTTTTGCTTTATATATTTCGTATAGGGCATTCTTCAAGAAGATTCGATTTCTTACTAAACAAAACGAATCTGTTTTCTCCGTGCAGAGGATAACAGTTATCAGCGTTCCTCTTTCGGTTGATGTCATAGCTCCAATTTATTTCTCTCCTTTACGGCCAACGCTTTTGAGAATCTTTCTTTGAACGATGAAGAGCCTACTTTATCTACATCAGGAGACGCGGTAACTGTTCGACGCCAAGTATTAAAAGAAAAAACTACCGCGTGAAAGAAAAGCCAGCGCAAGCCTTGTCGTACTGGCTTTACCGGTGCGAATATACCAGTTTTATGACTACAGAATTTTCAAACAGCTCTCACGTACAAATCATTTAATTAAAGAATCTGATAATTGGTGACGAATTTTTTTTCAATTTTTCTCTTTCCATTGGTCGTTGTTGCAAATAAATCCGTCCAGCCAATTGAATATACGCGCAGCCGAAAAGTGACTTTCGGATAAAATATTCTCAAGATTATCATAAATTTCTTTATTTTCTTTTTGGTAAAACTTCTGGCTCTTGCTTGTGAGCTTTCTATCGGTTGTCTTATAAACAAGATTTGTTTGATAGGTTTCGAAAATCCTTTCAACCAACCTGCCAGTGAATCAATTTAGCACGGAATTGTCAAAGGAAAATCAATTGGCAAGGAAAAGGTGAAAATATTTATTGTCCTACGTGCATTGTAAATACAGCTCTCTTAACTATCGATTGCAAAGATTCCATACGTGTTCATCTATATATCTATTACTCATAATAGGTTTCAAAGAAACAATTGTAGATCGTGTCTTCAGTTGCCGAGCATCTGTGCTCTTATCGCCTCTATCCCCTTCCATTGAATCCAATCGTAAAAGTTTTATCACTGAAATTTATTCAATTGGGAATCGATTTTACGCTTTTCTTCTTTCTGATTTCGCAGTTCGCATTTATTCAGATCCACCGATTATACAGTTTTTAACATGTTGCAATGTCAATCAACTACTCAATCAATAACAACCATTGAAAATCTTCAAATTTAGCCAATAATCACACCATCTGGGAAGAACCATTCGAATTCATTTGTTCGAATTACTTTTTCGTTCTGGCATCATGCTTCGAGGTCTGCAGTCATGGGTGGTTTGGATACCAGTTTGAGTTGGAATTTTGTGAGGAGCAATGTCGACGCACTTTCCTCCTCTACAGGCCTGCCATTTTTTGATTCATAATAATCAGCACTTATGAAGATATTGCTAATCGTCAATAAATTCTACTTATTACTGGTGTTATCACTGCTGAAAAACTCACTTTTAAAATACCACAAAGTGTACCATCCTTAGGTCTTCCTCTCCTCATCAGAATGTGTCCACCCCGTATGGGGAGAGCACATTTCAAACTGCTACATGGAGATGTATTAGTATAGAATGGAGCGTTAATAGTCACTTCCTGTGCGATCTGAAAAATGAATAAAAACTTGTAACATTTGTACCATACGTTTCGATATGTTCACGGAGTCACTAACCGTACACTCTCCGTCGAAACCAGCTTTCATATCAACGCACTGCTGCGCTGGCCACGGTATCGTGTCCGGCTATAAAAAATTTAATAATCAAATGGCTTATTTTTATCTGGAAAACCTCAAGACTGTACTTCTTATTCGGAATTTGTTGTGTTTGAATAAATAATACCTGGTTCCAGGAAATAGGTTCAGTTTATTCAGATGGAAAATCACATAGTTTGAGAGTTGGTTAAAGTTAATAAAATATCGTATATTTGTTAACATAAATAATAATCATAAAGACAAACGTTACCTTTTTTCTTGGTTTTCAAAAAAGGTTAGAACATATAGCGGTATAACTTCGATTGTAAAGCGGTATAACTCTGTTTGCGTAATCGTACAAGCGTACCACACTCATGCTCAGAAGAAAGATTGAGGAGAGGAACCTGAAGACACAGATTAAACGGACTGCGGTGGCGTCTGGTTCCGGTTAATCAGCGGGTGAACTTTGTGTCTTCAGACATTTGAATTCTTTTGATAATCTCAAATTAAAACTATCACTAGTAAGCACCATGCAAACCAAACCTAACGAGTAGTCAAACTAAACAATTAATTGAGATAAGTGCACTTCATGTCAAATGATGAATTGGAAAAGAAATTACAATGAACTAAAGTTTGATTCAATGGTATTTTTTCGACTGGTTTAGAAAAAACACACAACATCGAAGTCAGAAAAAAACACACGCCTTAGATTAAGTTGATTTCTTAGTTTCCTTGGAAACCAGAAAAGAAAAATTGATCGGAGTGTTACCAACAGTGAATATAAGATTATTTTACTGTGAAAAACGGCCACATATATTTCCATCACATAACTATTTTTAAACATGTTGATTTTCGTTTTTTATCTTACCAACCAATCAGATTCATCTCCCATTACGTTCAATGGTGCCGAGCACAAGAGTCCGAAAAATACGATGCGAATCATATTTGCAGGTGAATTTATCTGACGAATAAAATTGGAAGAGTATGCTATTTCTTGTCGATTCTTGATTACCATAAAGACAGTTGGAATCCGCTGAAACCTTTCAATCTTTTTTTCATATGAAATCCACAACCCGGCCTGAGTTGATCACAATTCTCTTTTTAGTATGAAATTATCCTCATTGAAAAACATGAAAGAAACTATAATTTTTAATTATTCATTAGAGTACATGCTTACGTTGAGTTCTTCACGTTGGTGCCGTCGAACTCTCTTTAGTGAATAAGAGATTTTGTAATTGCTGTGCACGGTTCGAAGTACTTTGATTCGTCTGGCTTCAGAATCGACGTATTTATATTCGGAGATTCTTGGGAATGTCATCGATATAAGGCGTGTCGATGGACTATTCTGAAGCGGTCTGAGATACGTGCGAAAAATCTGCCAGACATATGAGCAAACTTCATAAATTTTGACTATTCAATCTGAATTGATTAACGTGTACGAATTGAATGATTAACGTACGTTTCAAACGTATTCGAGCCTTACTAATGAAAAACCATTTTTTTCACATATAACATCGAAGAATTGAAATTGAAGTATAATAACTATTGAAAGCAATCGGAAGAATTGCCTGATTAGAAAATTCATTCGAAATTGGATAATACGAACTAAACGAGTATATTATCAAGTAACGTTCAAATATTGCCACTTTGAAAAACATTTATTCGAAAGTTAGTTGGTTGAAAGGGAACCTAATTCCGGCAATGACGTACCTACATTTGCGGGAAGCTGATGATCTTTTGGTTCCGAATCTCGATGTTGCTGTTTTCGGAAAAGGAAAAAACGCCATACAAAAGCTCCTATCCGGGAGGATCATGCGAAACTATCCATTTATCGAACTTATTTGCCATCAGTCAGGCTGTACAAAAGTTCGAGTCAATGACCTCCTAAAATGAAAAGTCCCATGGTTAATGGTGCATGCATAATTTCCAGAATGGCTGCTGTCACGCTCACGTTACGTTTTCGAAAAACCATTGCGCATGTCAATACACTTCGTTGCTCCGGGTTACGGCTAACAATACCCTCGATTATGATTTATTTGAATTTTATCAGTTAACGATTAATTGATCGTCGATCGTCTCATTCTTCAACTTCCATTTACGCTGTGCATGCTTTCACAGCGTTAGGTGCATCAATATGCATATAGGGTGATACAATAGAGTAAATTTTGTGAATGCATCAATTATTACAAATACATATTCTTTTGTACTATTTTTTCCACTTAATTACCAGTGACATCAATATGAATAGTATGTCCTGGTATACTGATTTTTGGGATAGGATGTAGTTCTATTTGTTGTTTTCCTGAAATTGGTTTTGATATTTTGCAAGTATAGCAATTATCGACAAATTTTCTTATATATTTGGACATGTGAGGAAACCAATAATATTGATATGCTTTTTCTAATGTTTTTTTCCATCCCTGGTGTAAGATTGCTTCATGTATATGATTTATTACTGACCAGCGAAATGCTGTAGGTACTATAGGAAGCCATATTTCTTTATTATTTCTTTGAATTTTTCGGTGAAGGATTTTTGATTTTAATTGATAAGTAGAATCGATTTCTAACGATGAATCATTATTTTTTAGTTTTTCTATAATATTTTTTAATTCTGCATCACCATTTTGTTCTACTTCAAGCCAATTCGGGGATATTTGCGTTAAATTAACATGTTTTTCTTTTTGTTCGTGTTTTCTAGGAGTTTTCACAACAGAAAGAGTTTCATCTTTTTCTGGTGGTAAAGAATTTCTTGAAAAAAAATCGGCATGAGCCATATTTTACCTTCTTTGTAAAGAATATCAAAATCAAAAGCTTGTAAGAAGGCCCACCATCTGTGTACTCGAGGTGTTAAATCAAGTTTTGTTTTAGAAGATTTCAATGAGTTACAGTTAGTAACAACAATGAATTTTCGTCCGTAAAGGTAATGCCGAAAATGTTTTATTGCATTGACAACAGCTAGTGTCTCTAACTCATATGAGTGATACTTTGATTCTACTTTCGTTGTTCGTTTACTGTAGTATTCTACTGGATGAAGTCTTTTGTGAACTTTTTGTATTAGAATAACCATAACCTTCTGAACTTGCGTCTGTATGTACTTTTATTGGGTAATTTGGATCAAAGATCATGAGGATCGGTGTATTTGTGAGTTGTGTAATAATATCTTGTCTTATATTTTCATGTTCTGGTTTCCAGTTTATTTTGCTTTTTTTTGAGAGTTGAGAAATGAGCTTATATAATGGTGCCAGCTTTTCGGAAAACTTGTGAATAAATTGTCGAAAATATGAAGCCAATCCAATGAATTGTCGTAATTGAGTTATTGTTTTGGGGGGAGATAAATTTTTTAATGCAATTATTTTACGAGGGTTTGGTTTTAATTCACCATTGGATATCTCGTATCCCAAAAACTCTACTTTATTTTTAACAAAGGAGCATTTTTTTACATTGAAAGAAAAACCTGCTTCACTCACAGTTTTCAAGATTATTTCGAGTCTGGATAGTCCTTCTTCTATGGTAGCTGAAGGTATAATTATATCATCCATGTATGCAATACCAAAAGAGAAGGCTAATTCTGCTAAAGCTGTATTCATGCAGCGTTGAAATACTGCAGGAGCATTTCGTAAACCGAAAGGTACAGCAAGGTATTCAAAATGCCCATCTGGTGTAATGAAAGCTGTTCGTTCTATAGACTCTGAGTGAATTGGTATTTGGTGAAATCCACAGGCCATGTCAAGACATGAAAAATATTTTGCACCTGTTAATCGTTGAATTTGATCACATATTAATGGTAAAGGATAATGATCCGGAACGGTATTTAAATTCAATTCGCGATAGTCTACACACATACGATCAGATCCATCTTGTTTTTTTACCAATAGAATGGGACTTGTGAATGGTGAAGTACTTGGTCGAATTATACCAGCTGATAATTCATTGCATTTTTTATGAACAATTTGTCTTTCTTCAAGGCTTAAGTGATATGGTCGTCGTTGAACGGTTTTATTTGGATATTTTAATTTTATTTCTAACGAATCATTTTTGACTCTGCTAGTTGGTGTTCCTTCAATAAAGAATGGATTAAATTTTTTTAATAATTCCATTAGATTTGTTTTCGTATTGCCTGTTATACCTGTATTAATATTCTCAAACGAACTTACAGTATGTCCTATTTCGCATAAATTTATGGGGTACATTTTTTTGATTATAAGGCCATCAGGAGTTAATTCGATTGAAAATCCTTGGGATATTAAATCACGGCCAATCAAAATATTATTACTCAATAATTTATCGGGTAAAACATAAAACAAAAGTTCGACTGAATGATTTGATAGAGATACTAGTGCTAGAATTTGCAATGTGCAAATTACTCTTGAATTACCAATACCCAACAGAGCAACCAAATCATCTTTTCGTTTTCCTTGAAATTTATTTGCTAAACTTTCTGCAATTAGAGAACATTCAGCCCCAGAATCAAAACAAAATGAATATTGCTCACCGGATTGTATTAGAGTTCCAGTGATAGGTCTCATACTACAAAAGTTGATTCGTTTTTTAGTCTGTTTTGGTGGCTCTTTTCCTGAACACTTCGAAAGCTATATGACCAATCATTCCACACTTGAAACAGGTGATTGATGATTTTGAGGTTATTGTGTTGGATACTTGATTCGTGTCTTCTTTGCTTGACGTGTTTTTATTAAAGTTGCTTGTGTTGTTCCAGCATTCAGCAGTGATATGGCCCATTTTTCCACAATTATAACATTTTTTTGACGTTTTTAAGCGCTTCCATGTTTTATTCGAATCATCATTTTCGATAAGTGGTCGTTTTCGATAAGAAAATGCCATCAATTCTTGTTGCATTTTATTTCTGGTAGAGATTTTTTCTGTGAAAACTACGCGCTGTAGTTTTGATTTGAATTTTGCAATGTGGGTAAGAACAGTAGCAACAGCTATATTTTCTACACTCAAATTTTGCCAATTTGTTAATAATGAGGATATAAGGTTGCTTGCATATGCCGCGAGGCATTCTCCTTCAGTTGGTTTTAGTATTTAAAATTCGCATTAAAGCCGCAGTATTTGTCTCTACAGTGGCATAGCGGGAAAGAAAAATTTCTTGAAATTGTGGCCAATCCATATTTGGAAAAGATATTTGTGATAGCCATATTGTAGCTGATCCTTTCAAAGCTTTACTTAACGCAATGAGTAATTTACTTCCACTTAAAGAACGTTCCACAAGACAAATGTTCACTGTCGATGACCAAGCTTTCGTGTCAGAGTCTTCAACGTCAGAGTTAAATTTCGGGAGAGAAATTATGTCTGGTTTTGAACTGACAGGAGTTCGCAATGTATTTATGAGTTAGGTTATATTTTGCGTATGTGAATCGAATATTTCTCGCCAAATTAAATCATTATTTACACTATCTGTATTATTTTCTATATCCTGGGCTTGAGCAGATCGCACTTCTGATGTCGAAGCTTGATTAATTGTTCTTATTAATTCCACATTTGTTACTTTACGACGAGACATTATTTAATGATTGTTTATAGTAATATTTAAATAAAAGAATAATATTATTTATTTAGAGTAAACAATTATTTAATTGATGATATCAAAGTTGTATTCCGTTCCGTTTTGTATTTTCTCTCCAATCTGATCTGTTATGTTTCCATGGTTACTCCACGATATTCATTTCCTCTACATATATATATATATTAGGGTGGTCCTTATTTGGGGTTGACATTTTTTTTCTCAAATTCCCCCCCTGGTTCGATTCTAAATTACTAAAAAAGACACCACAACAAAGCTGTGGTCAATGGGATAATGGGAAAGGGTGCCGGCAAGCCCGGTCGTTGTTTCTACTTCAGTCAAATTTGTGTTTGCTTTATTTTTAGCTGCTATTCTTTTTCTATGTATAAATCACGTCGAGCCATCCAAGTGTACTCGAAACTCCTGTCAATCGTCATTAAGAACAACCATTCAAGTATTTATTTAACATATAGTCGTTGAAAATTCGAACTACAATATTTTCCCATATGGCCAGGAATAAATCATCAGATGAATTTTTATTCTTTGCTCCTGAATTTCGATAATAGACAACTTTCCTATCGTTTTTCTATTCGTGAAGAGAATTATATTTTCTAAAATTTCTAGATCATTACTTCCTCTGATATTTTCTTCATGACCTGGTAAACGGTTCTATTTGCATGCTATTACTGAATCAAGAGACTCGGTAGAGTCTCGGGACAAGTACATTGACAGCCCTGTTGTCTGCTGGCCCGAGACTCTCGCCGAGACTATATTATCTCTGAATAAAACGTTTCGTCGTAGTGGGAGTAAAATCGACATGTTATTTTGTAGAATATTTATATATCTGTCGTTTTCGGGATCCATTGTTCAAGAACAACCAAGAACAGCCTTTTTTGAGGGCCGATGAATCGAAGTAATCTTGTTTCGTAGGCTTATGTCAGTTGGTCGGTGTTTTGATGTGAATTCTTACATCTGAGGAATTTTTTTATAACGTGATAGTCAGGCGCTATGTTAAGAGACACAGAATAAAAGAACTGTTTTGAGAATTTGTTTGTCAAAAGAAAGTCGAACGCAACGCCGAAAGAGTTTTTATGAATAATTCGCAATAAGATGCAATTCCTGAATCATCGGATGATCTATATCAGCATTTTATATGAAAGTTATTAAAGAATAATGATTATTTAAGAAGATTAATATTTGAGGATAGAATTTGTAGTTAAGGTGGCTTGGGCTATGCCGAGAAAACTTAAAAGATATCAGGAAGAATATCGTGTTAGCTGGACACTGTGCCACGAGACATAATATTCGGAACGGCGTCGGCTTTCCCAGGGAAGTTGTGATGGTTGGACTCTATGCCGCAGAGACTATAATAGGAAAACACGCAGAGATTACAAAAGGAAGAAAGATTCGAATAAAATGATAAATAACCGGCCCCAGCAGAAAAACATCACTTTTATATAAAATGCCTTTTTTTCAATCGATTCGGACTTGCCGGCACCATTCCCCATCATCCCACTGACTCCAGCTTTTTCGTGGTGACTTTTTTAATGATTTGGAATTGAACCAGGGGGGGAATTTGAAAAAAAATGTCAACCTTAAATAAGGACCACCCTAATATATATATATTGATTCTCACCTGACAGTTGACAGATACCTAGCCTCCAAACTCACCGGCTATCAAGAGACTCGGTAGAGTCTCGGGACAAGTACATTGACAGCCCTGTCGTCTGCTGGCCTGAGGCTCTCGCCGAGACTATATTTTCTCTGAATAAAACGATTTCAGTATACATTCGTGGACATTCGTGGTCGATCTACGCTCTCATGTGCGTATATATGCTTACACGTGAAGTTGCCAAGTATATCGAGCCACTTCATGGCGATAGATCTCCTGCCATTTTCTGAGTTTTCATCGAGATTATTTTAAAAATTCTCTTCGAATGAGTCGATGGCCCTATATTTTTATGTTCACATTGGAATCTTTATAATATAATCTATGAGGAGAAATTTTAACATATTTATATCTAATCGATAAGGAAATGAATTCTGCAATCATAGTATTGGCGGGATGGGTTTCTCATAAGATGCCGTGTTATATTTCTATTTTTGATCGTAAATTTCTTAAGGATGTTAAAGCGGGTCGTACTAGTCAATGGACAGTCTTTGACCATATTTTTTAAAAGAAATTACTACAGGCAATTATATGTAGCATAATATTATTAAGAAATGTTATAATGATTTTTGAACGGTAAATAATATTCAAGTTCATTTTATCATGGAAAAGATTTTGTGCAGAGTTGTTGATATGACTCGGTAGTGCATTGTGAAAAGTTTACGTCTAACAACGTCGGGCGTTGAGGTACCCATAACCTCAAGTTATTATGTCAACAAAATGATCCGGCATAACATTCACGCCACTCACGGTAGAGATAAAGGGAAATTTATTTCCAAACGATCGATCCCATACCTTTTGAGGCCTCTCAATAAAAAATCTTACACATATTACCAAGCATTTGATGAAATGAAATTTATTTTACAAAAATATACCATCCCAAATTTTTTTCCGTGCATCTTTTCATTTTCCGTTTATTAATGAAAAAAAGAGTCTATCTCAAAAGAATTTTTGTATACACAATGTGCAAACCGCCTTTCTGAGCCAATTGAAATATTTTCTAAACGCAAATTATATACATTTTTTTGCATTAACGTTTAGTTATTTTATGAGTGCAATCATTTCTTCATAATTTTTATATCGCTTGAAATGCTGTGTATTAAAATATCGTCAATTTTTTCATTTGGAGTGAGCCTCTGACAGTAAAGTTAGGTTATGTACAGATGTATACATATATAGGTTTTGCGACGTTGCCACAACTTCTCAGGGTTATAAAATCCTCAGAAGTTTATCATAAAATACGTTATTTTCTTTTTGGTAAAACATATTCTACAAGCTTACTCGCTCTTTTTTTGTTTGATAAAAACTTTCGACTAATCGCTTTATTCGTAAGCTTTGCAATAGATGCACCTTATTCCTCATTCGCTAATCGAAACAACGTCGACCTTGATACGCTAAATATCTTAGCCGCGTTTTTAAATAACCCATTTTTTTGCGGATAGCATCAATAGCAGCAGACCTATTTGTAGTAGTTAATTTTACAACGAAATCGAAAAAAATGCATATATTTCGGAATACTCCAAATTGTATTTATCATCGGTATTCCAAAAAAGTATGAAATCGCATCCTAACCTCAATTATAAAAAAGTCTTTTATTTTTTAACTGACTCTCAATGTACATAACAACAAATCGGCTCTTTTTAACCTTTATAAGACGGATCTGGTCGAAATATCGACCATTAGTTTGATCGGGCACTCCTGTCCTTAAGGAGTTTCGGTACAGAAGTCTAAATATTAAGAAATTGATCAAATTTGGTGATAATATTCTTCAACATCAAGTGCGAAAACACAAATTTTTTCCAAAATTTTCTTCTACTTAGTTATCGAGTAATTACGCATTAAGGAAGTTGAGGCATTAGAATGAAAATGATGTCATCGCTTTTAAACCGAGTGCATCTTATAAAGTGAAGTATAAAAAAAAATCAGTTAAATTTTCAGACAGCTTAGGAGCGTCGTTGCTGAGAAAAATCAATAACAATTTGAGCCAAATGACATGTAATCTTATGGAAGTCAAGACACATTCAGTGATATCTCCGTTAAAAATGATGCTAAAAATATGAAATTTTTTGGGCAACATGAACGAGGCTTGCTGAATAATGCCAATTTTTTTTCAGATTTATTAGGAGATTTGCTGAGATTATATTAATAATAATCTGTTTCCCATGCAGTTTTTTGAGGCTAGGATCGTCACCGTTCGTGTTTTCGACTGAGCTTTCACCAGTTTTTCGTCTTTTTTCCCCCAACTTTTCTTTAAAGTGTATGCAACATTGCCAAACTGTAAACTGGCCTAACTTTTGAAAGGTCCAGTCATAACTTTTGGATAAAAAAAATGACTGTACAGCCTCAACTTCCTCAAAGCAGATTTCTCATGCCCGGAATATATACCTATATATATATATATATATGGAAACGCTATGCTTATACGCGTGAACTTTAGTGATCAATTACTCGATAACTGTGTAGAAGAAAAATCTTTAAAAAATTGTATTGTCAGATTTGCTAAAGAATACGTTCACCAAATTTTATAAAATTCTGAATTTTTTGAAATTTTTTATGTTTTTAGCATGGTTTAGCATGACAACATTGTATCTCCTGTACCGAAACTCCTTAAAAGGTTAACATCTTTCACTGCTCAGTAGTCATACTAAGTTTAAGTTTGAGCCATTGAAACGGAGATGGCGTCAGTAGTCATTGAGAAGTTTCGGTATTCTATATTACCTGCAGTACTCCACATATGCTGCACTTCTTCTATTTGCGTCTTACCTTAAATTTATGCTTATTGGATTATGGAAGCAGGTTTTGAAATAAATGGCACAAAGTTTAAGCAGAGCAATTATATATTTTATTCAATGAACTTTACTCTAAGAGATCTATCGATTAACTGAGCGTTGCAGTGGTCGAAAAAGTGACTCTGACTCTAACGACAAAGGGCCTCGTGTCGACCTCTTTCTTGATCTGTATATTCGTTATATAAACAAACTTATAGGACTGCGAGCACGCTCTCATGTGTATTGTTTAATATCAAGTTTTAATACTATGCTGATGGATTATTTTTGCTCATATTCCAATAATGCTATCTATGAAAAATAAAACTGGACACAAAACAACAAAATGTGCCCTAAGCTACATTTTGATGAACAGATGCTGGATTCTCATGGATAAAGTGTCATGGATATATTTTGAGATGATTCATTTAAAAAGATCTTGCGTACAGCAGCGCGAGATCATATAAATTTTGTCACTTTTATTCTTGACGGATCGAATTGAGGCCTATTGAAATAGCGTGAAATGCAGATCATCGGCGTTTCGCTATCTTCGGTTTTATGAGAATAAAAACTAATCCTACATAATCTAGTATTTAACGGGTATCTGGAATTCTTGGTCTCCGAGTGATGATTCTCAAATAGATCAAAGTAGGATTCAAATGGAATTGAGATGATTAAATAATGACGAGAGTCCGAGGTGAAAATATCACAACCACACAAAAACAAAGTTGATTGTGTGGCTGTGTATTTATTGCCCTACGTGCATTGTAAACACAACTCTCTTAACTATTAATTGCAAAGATTCCATGCGTGTTCATCTATATATCTATTACTCATAATAAGTTTCAAAGAAACGATTGTAGATCGTGTCTTCAGTTGCCGAGCATCTGTGCTCTTATCGCCTCTATCCCCTTCCATTGAATCCAATCGTAAAAGTTTTATCACTGAAATTTATTCAATTGGGAATCGATTTTACGCTTTTCTCCTTTCTGATTTCGCAGTTCGCATTTATTCAGATCCACCGATTATGCAGTTTTTAACATGTTGCAATGTCAATCAACTACTCAATCAATAACAACCATTGAAAATCTTCAAATTTAGCCAATAATCACACCATCTGGGAAGAACCATTCGAATTCATTTGTTCGAATTACTTTTTCGTTCTGGCATCATGCTTCGAGGTCTGCAGTCATGGGTGGTTTGGATACCAGTTTGAGTTGGGATTTTGTGAGGAGCAATGTCGACGCACTTTCCTCCTCTACAGGCCTGCCATTTTTTGATTCATAATAATCAGCACTTATGAAGATATTTCTAATCGTCAATAAATTCTACTTATTACTGGTGTTATCACTGCTGAAAAACTCACTTTTAAAATACCACAAAGTGTACCATCCTTAGGTCTTCCGTTCCTTATCATAACGTGCCCACCCCGTACGGGTAAAGCGCATTTTAAACTGTTGCATGGAGAGGTATTCTTATAGAATGCACTTCTCACATCCGGCGCTATCTAAAAAATGGGAAAAATCTCATAATACTTTGATGATTTGTGCCGACTTACTTACGGAGACGCACTTACCGTACATTCTCCGTCGTAGCCTAAGTTCAAATCGATGCACTGCTGCGCTGGCCACGGTATCGTATCCGGCTATAAAAAGTTCAAAAATCAAACCGCTTGTTATCCGAAAAACCTCAATACTGTAGTTTTTAATATTCAAAAACAAATGGAAACGCGAGAGCTCCTATTATGGGTCTCTGGGAGCGACTCCCTTGAACATGGATGTACTCGAGTCGCTACTCCAACTTTGGGTATCGAATTCGTCGTTCTCGTTTTTCTTACCAACCAATCGGATTCACCTCCCATCACGTTCAATGGCCCCAAGCACAAAAGTCCGAAGAAAACGGTGGCAATCATATCCGAAGGTGGATTATTCTGACGAAATTAATGTGCGATCAGTTGTCGATTTTGTTTTCAATTGACACAACGCGGATTGTATTCTCCTGTAATCGGTAAACGTTTTTCACATGAACTTTACAATCAGCTTGAAAATCGCCATAGTTTTTCGTTCTGCAAAATATCTACTTTATTTATGTCAGACTGCTCATTTTCTTCCGATGAACAAAAGAATGTTGTACGATGAAATTGGGTATCACGAGCTATAGGGTGATTCAAATTTTGAGAAAATAATGTTTTCGTGATATGCTAACACATCAACCTGCGAAACAAAGCGAATTATTTTTTAATCTCGTGACGTTTACGAAAAATCGAAAAAAAAACTTTAGAATAACCATTGGCACGATCTTTAGGTGTGTTTCCTACAAGCTCAAATTTGGAGTGAATCAACTCTTGATTGAGTGCTAACTTTTGTCGTTGCAACACCGAACAATCAATCTTTTTTTATCGTAGTTTTTTACTGATTGTATGAAAGAAAAAAAATTGTAACGTCCTTGGCACCAACTTTAAAGATTTTTTTAGATGACCGAAGTTTTGAGAGAATGACTTTTGCATTATGGATTAATATAATCACTTGTGACTTTGACGGAAAAAATTTTTTAATTTTTTTTTAATCCCCCTAATATACTAATAATTCAATTCCATTCCGACTGAATTACGGTTTAATGACAATGTTGTACGTGCAATTACAGAGGATGGATCACTCGGTATATCTTAACCGGGAGTACAAGAGAGGTAGCTGCAAATTTCGAAATCGTAATTCTTTGATACAGTTTAACCGATTAAAAAAAGGCTGTGCCAGTCGATTTTTGCCATCGTTCTGCGTAGGCTGACAGAGCCTTTTTTTAATCGGTCAAACTATGTAAAAGAATTTCGATTTCGAAAATTCCAAGTGAGGTTAGTCGACTGATCCATGCTCTTAAAAAAAGGCTGTCATTCGATTTTTGCTATCGTCCTGCGTAAGCTGACAGAGCTTTTTTTTAATCGATTAAACTATGTCAAAGAATTGCGATTTCGAAAATTCCAAGTGAGGTTAGTCGACTGATCCATACTGTTAATGACCGTTTTCTCCAACGTTAATCTGAGTTTAAACTCGGTTTATCCTATCTCGAAACTATATGAAAAAAATTGAACTGAGTTTGAACCGCGTCAGAGAAAACGGCCATAAGCGTTGTAATTTCAAATTAATCAAGCATCAGAAAGTGGGTTAGAAACTGTGGATTATCACAAAATATCGTGTAAGAAATCGAAACATGCGTGCGCATCCACATTACGTAAACAATTGCTTGGACTTACGGCAACTTACGGTAATTTCAACTTTTCGTCGGTGAGAAACACTCAGTCATTCAACGGTTCAGAGTACTTTGATGTGTAATTTCGAAATCGTCATATTTATATTCGCCGTTTACGCATAAAAATGGTCTACTTATCTGATATGCGTGAGGAAAAAATGTGGCCGACAGATTAGCAAACAATGTCTAAGATATGGCTGCATGATCATTGACCTGTTATTTCATCGAAATACATCTATAATGATAAGTATAATGAGAGGTAATAAATAGGTGCAGGTGTGCCTAGCAAAATTTTTCCGCAAGTACTTTGAATTAGAGTCGTTTTAATTGATTCTTTTCAAACATCTTAAATCATTTGTTTGTGGAATAAATGGAGCGCTATTCGTTAGAAAATGATCCAAAAAAATTGAAAAAATAAGGTTGCCACCTTTTAGTCTGCCGCAACCTCCTGGCAACCAGATGTCCGAAGAAACCTCCCTTTGTTGATTATTAGCGCTCATCGTGTATTGATAAAAATTTTACATGAAATTGAAGCAAAATTTGTCCGCTACATGATGGAATGTGGTTGTTTGCGTGAAGGCTGCCGCAACTTGTGGTTGCCAGCATTTGAATGATCAGATTTCGCCTGTACGAGCGCAAACGTTACAGAACGATCCTCCTTGCAATTAAAAATGTACTCTTATTTAGAAGAGACAAATATTTCAAATGACTATATTTCCTATAACGACGTATAATATTTAGAATATTATAAATTTAATATTTTAATATTATAAATAGATATTGTAACGTCACGCCCTCCTGAATGACCCGAATCGACTTGAACCCGAACCTAACTTCGAAAAACATCGCGACGCGGCGCGATGTTTTGACCGAGCGCGTACAATGACCGGTGAGACGTGTCGCTGCTGGCCGGCGGCGGCCGTACTGGTGGGCAATACAAAGGCCCGATACAAGCGGCGGAGCGCGACACTAGCGGCGCCGCGTATTAAGAACTCGAACTATTATATTTTTTTGTTTTGTTAATTAAAATTCAACGCGATTTCGTAAAATATTGTAACTAGGCTCAAATGAAGCGGAAAATTATAATGAATCGAAGAAAAATGATCACAAGTCAAATCAATATAACAAAAAAAAATTAATAATGAAGAATGTAAAAAGCGACTACGACGCATGCGCGGAGAGAGCGTTAATGGGCTATAGGACGCGTACGTGACTTTTAGCGATTGAAATTATTCGAATCATGTTAAACAAACTAACAATGCCATATCAAAAAAGAAATTAAAAGTTAATTGATCAAATTGAAGTTTTTATTGTTAATAATCACACAAAGCTGAAAAACGTGAAAAGTGGTAGTCCGCGCATCGTATGTTAGCCCGCGCAACCAACGGGCGAGCGTGAATCATGGCAACGGGCCAATAGGAGAAGGCGTTAGAAATAGATGCGCAGAACCGATCCGGAAACCGAAAGTTCGGCATTTGATAATTTTATGGTGGGGACACGGGTATAAGAAGCGCTGCGCGACTCATTCGGGAGGCAGTCCTTCCTCAAAATTCTGACTCGGAACAAAAAGGCTGACCTCAAACATTCTTCCTGATTTTAGCAAGCAATCTAACCTATCCTAATTTTCCTGGATGCCTGTATTCTCGGAGCGATTCGGCGACGTTTCGATCCCATAATCCAGGGCCCACACCTAACTTCTAAATTTTCCAAGCTTTCCGTTGCACGGAGTTCTCGGAGCGATTCGGCGACGTCTCGATCCCATAACACGTGGACGGCAAGTTACCTTAACCTTCCAAATGCTCAGACTCTCGGAGGGATTCGGCGACGTTTCTATCCCATAGCCTGGGGTTTGTTCCTTAACTGAACTTATTTTTTTTTATTATTCTTTTGCTTGCTATAATCAGGGATGATTTTTCTTAATTCGTAAATTTGTAAATTCTGTAAATTCTCTTTTTAAATTCAAAGTTGAAATTAATCGAGTCCGAGTCAAACAAAACCGAGATTTCTGTAAATTTTGTAAATCTTGTAAATTTTAAATAATTCAAAAGGCCGCGGTACGAATTTGAGGTTATATTGCGTCAAATTAATAAATTTCTTTTATTGTATAAAATCGAAACACTTTTGAATTATCGAAACTACTATTTTTAAAAGTGAGCGAAAAACGCGTAAATTAAAAATTGTTCAAATCCGAAAGCGGCGAGCGCAATCGAATTTCCCCTAATTGGCGAATACAATCACAATAATAAATCAAAAAAACGAATTTATCCTGTAAAATCGATCAAAATTGAATAAATCGGAATTGTTAAATTCTTCAAATTCAAATTCCGCGTTCTCACGTTTCTTTCATACCTGCTCCTTTTAAAATTAAGGTAGCTCGAACCGACGCGTGGCGGCGTTCAGGCCAGGTCGGCAAGAGCGTTACGTTACAATATATAGATTAGGGTGTGCGGAAAAAATCGATATTTTTTTTCCTTTGCATCCAGCCGAAAAAAGTAATTCAAGGTGAAAAAAAAGAATTCCAAAAGGAGAGCTCACCAAAAATTTTTTTCGAATAGCGCTTTGCGTTTGAAGATTTTCTATAAGAGTAACCCAGGAAATGATTGAGACCTCTGATCATTGTATCATAACTCTTCAGGAAAAAATCGCACAAAAACGACAATGATATGTTTTTATAGAAAATTGATTCCTCTACAAAAAAAGTCCTTATGAGTATTCAGCTTTTGGAGCAACCATTCTGGTGCTATCACCCTTTGAAGTTGGATCGACAGAAAAAAAATTTTCATAATACTGTCGAAATCAAATTTTTCGTTTCACAAACAAACTTCTTGGAACTTTTTCGTAGAAAATTACTTGCTCTATCAGAAAATCGTTATTAATTCGAATTTTATAATTTGAATAATATTACACTTATTTTTATGATTTTCATTAAATTATTGTAAACATGGTTCGTGCTTGGTTTCCATAGAATAACAATAATTTCCACAAAAAAAAACTCTTAAATATAAACTTTCCATCTCGTTTTCATTACAATTGAGTATGAAAAGGAATAACAAAAGAAACGACATTTATTAATAATCGGGTTTGAAAAGTCTTTACTTTTTGCCATGAATTTTTTTTCACCCGGTATCATACAGAAAATTACAAACGAGGGTTATTAACCCTTTTGCTTACACGGAGTAAGATTTAATAATAGCCATTGCTATTTTTAAGTGTGCCTTTATTGCAATTGGGGTATTTTTGACGATAAGGTTGCATTATTTTCAATAAATCTTATAACTGCTCTTCGTTTTTGGTCAATGAGCCATTGTAGGCTTCTGTCAAAGTGATGCCACGTTCAGTCACGTCATTGACAACGTTCAAATTTTTGAAAAAATCTGAGCAGTTTAAATAACTGGCATTTTCAGGCCATAAGTCCATATTTACCCTCAGAAAGTTATGCGGTAAATTAAATTCATTGAAAAGGAATAAGGATTCTGGTATGACGAAATTGCTTATATCCTTTGAAAGCAACGGTTTGTAATCACTTTTTTCAATGATTACTCGCTCCGAAGGAATTTTAGATTTTGCTCGAGATTGCAACATTTTAGCCTTCACGCTCACCGGCACAGCATTGTCGAAGAGAGCATTGTTTGAATAATAATAACAATTTTCTGATAGAGTAAGTAATTTTCTACGAAAAAGTTTCGAGAAGTTTGTTTGTGAAACGAAAAATTTGATTTCGACAGTTTTATGAAAAATTTTTTTCTGTCGATCCAGCTTCGAAGAGTGACAGCACCAGAATGGTTGCTCCAAGCTGAATGTTCATAGAGACTTTTTTTTGTAGGGAAATCGATTTTCTATGAAAACATATCATTTTCGTTTTTGTGCGATTTTTTCCTGAAGAGTTATGATGCAATGATCAGAGGTCTCAATCATTTCCTGGGTTGTTCTTATGGAAAATCTTCAAACGCAAAGCGCCATTCGAAAAAATTTTTTGGTGAGCTCTCCTTCTGGGATTTTTTTTTTTCACTTTGAATTACCTTTTTCGGCTGGATGTAAAGTAAAAAAAAATATCGTTTTTTTTCCGCACACCCTAATATAGATAAATAGATAAATAGATTATTATAAATAGAAAATATAATATAATATTTTAATATTATAAATAGAAATTTTTGAAGATATATGTATGGTTGTTTATTATAACATATTTTAACATTGTGACGTAACCTAAAAAGTACCTTCTTAGAATCAAAGTTCATTTTTATATCCAATAAATCGACACTGTAATTCAACTTCCGATTTCGGAAAGTTGAACTTTCGGCACATGTGTGGTGAAATTGTTGTATTTTATGGTGTGTGTGTGTGCGCGCGCGCGCTCGTGCGTCGTTTTCCACATCATTTTCTTATTTTTTTACGTTGTTGATGGTAAAAGCGACCCTAAAAACCCTTGAAGATGACTTGTAATGCAAATCCCATCGAACAAGACAGTTGTATCCGGGTAAGTGAAAAATCCGAAAAAATTTCAGCTTCCAGCCGCCATATTGGACTCCGTCTTCTTGAATTTCATAATTATTAGTGATTGATTTTGAAGATTAGGATCCATGGACGCGAAATCTTGACCCCCCCAGAAAGATCCCCATCGAATTCCGATAAGAAAATGTCGATAGAAAAAATATTAGGACAGAAAAATGCGTTTTTTTTTTTTTAATAAACAAGTATAACTTTGTTAAATTACATTTTTTGTTTTGTTTTGAACGCGGATTTCGAAAGCTGAGGAAATTTCGCGTCAGATAGGATTAGCGATGAATTTTTTCCGAACGGATTTCATAGGAAGAATAGCCGCTGAAAGATGGGACAGAGATGTTCGTTTGGGAGGTAATGGGTAAGAGTATTTTTCGAGTTTCAAATTCACAATTCAAACAGGAAAGTGAAGAAAAAAAAATTCAATTTTACAGACGTCAAGAGGAGCTAACAAGGTCCTTGAAGATTACAATATTTTTTTTTATTTCAAACGTGTTATATAAATTATCATACAAATACAATAATTGTAATAATAATATATTATAAATGTTAAACAATCCTGAGCAATTACTCTACATAATAGATAATGAATGATCAATCACTAGAACGAATTCGTGATTACATATATTTATATATGTAGAATATATCGTTAATTATATGAATGTATAACTATATAAACAATCCATTTTCTATAGGAGGGTCGGAGGGGGGATTAAACAACCAGGGCAAACGAAAATTTGTCATCTTTCTCTTCCTCTTTCTTTTTTTCTTAGACTCAAACTTCATAAACTATACATTATTAACATTTAAATAATTTCGTAACTTTCTACATACATTAAAAAAAAAAAACAATTTTTTTTACACTGTTTCGAACGGAAAATTCGAAAGGAAACATTTGATCGAATATTGCATAAGCGGGCTCTTTTTTTCCTTGAACGTACCAGTAGATTTGAGTAAACTTTGAGCGCTTCTTTGAAAATGCAAGTTTTATGATGTACGTCATGAAAAATACGTATTTTACTGTTTGTCAGTTCAAAGAAATATATTTGTTTTAACGACGCATACTTACGAGATATTCACGAATCTTGTTTCTGAATTGAACTTTTCCGTGTCAGGAAATTTTCACGAGAATTTATTAGTCCCCAAAAAGGGGGATTTCAGAGCGATCCTTAATACACGACTTACTTTTTTTCGTTAAATTGTTACGAAAAAAGAATATTTCTGACGAAAAAAGAGGATTTTATCAGCAATTCTTGGCGCATTGTAGTTCTGGACGATTCACAGAACAATGCGTGCGTTTGATTTCGTCAACACCGGTCAAAACGAAATGTTGGTCACAGCTCGAATCTCTTTTTTCTCTCAGCGACCATGCCCACTGCGGGGAGTGGGGGGTAGAGAGAATTGTGGTATCCCGGTGTTGGAGTCGAGGGCAGGCTTCTGCAACCTCTGCCCGACCACCTCACAGATGGAGACCTCATCAGCTCTAAATCAACAACAGAAAGGAGAAACCAATCAATTCGAGTTCTTAGCGCGTAACGATGAAATTCGAATTTAATGATAACACGAATACGAACCTGCAACGGAGAGAGCTGAGGGTTCCGGGGTGAGACCGGATGTGTTACGAGGGTTGGTATCGATGGTGTGTGCCTTCTGCCGCTGCTGCTTTTCACTTTGCTCGTCCTCCTGCCACTGGATCCCAGGTTTCCTGACTCGCATCGATGTTGAGCAACCTTTTTGACGCACACGTTTTATTTCGCTTTTTTTTCATAAATACAATCTTCCAAATGAATACTCAATTTTTTTACTTTTTCTTATTTGCAAGAAAGGAAAGAGATTCATGTACATAAGAAGAATACGAGGATAAAAAGAGGATACAGAATTGCCCATAGACTATAGAGAATGACAAATAAGCGAAAACATTAAGTGCACCATTCCATATTCCATCAACACACATACAGACAGCAAACATCTTGCGTATAAGTTCGCTCATTTATGGGTTTTGATTTTAATTGTAGAAATTTTATGTCGATTACTTTTTTTTATAAAATTATCAAAACACCTTACAGTTTTTAACAAACTTATGTGTACGTGGAGAATGTTTCGGAGATTTTTCCAGGTCTTCATTTTTCATTGCCGACGAGTAAAGCAGTTATAGGCATGTGAAAATTATCTGGCTCTCTCTTTCTCTCTCCCTCTGACTGGTAACGGATACATATGCACACGTATTCATTCACCTAGGTGGTTAATGCGTGTTAGAATTTAGTTTGGAAACGTAGCAAGAAAAATTAAATTTGTTCCGATCATGAATTTGTTTTGCAATTTAGGAACAAATTGTTTTTTTCTTTTTTTTTTAGTCCGTCGAAGTTTAACTATACCGGTACAGAAGACGAGAAAATCAGTCGAAGGGATCGTTCGGAGGAACGATCGAGACGAAAAAAAGATGAGGAAAAGCCCAAAGAGAAAGTTTTTTTGTTTTTTTTTTTAGAAAGACTTTGACGTCGTCTCTATGTAAACAATGATGATTTTTTTTTGTTTTTAGTCTCTTATTTGTCCTCTGTACCTTGATACTGATGAGGAAGGCCTGTCCTCGGTCTCAGACTGTCCCACAATGGCGATCTCATGCCATTTTTATTGTCATTATCCTCATTCTTAACATTTAATTGTCTTGAATTGGTATAAGGTAATGAGATTGATCTCAGACGTTCGAGTTTGTAGGAAAAGTTGTTTTTTCGTGAGGTTTTTTCCTCGGATATGGTTTTTCGTAGATTGGAAGACGTGGGAGATGTTTTCGAAGAATCGACAGAAACATTTGTATCTTGCAATGTCGCCTTGGCTGTTTCGTTGTTGGATTTCGATGGATTTCGGTCCAACAATGATGTAGATAAGTGGCTCAGCGAGGACTGATTTTTCGTCAAATCGCACCAAGCTTTTTCACGAACTTTGTCCCCATGCTGGTTAGTCAAATAATATACGTAATATTACTACGATTTATGTAATATTATTATGTATATTGCAACGTTTAATGTTTGTGGTTTTTTTTTTTCATTTTTCATCATTGCATTGTTTTAAAAAATTGCCAATCAGTAATCTTTGCACGACCATTATTTTTCCATCAATTCACAAAGTTTCACACTTTATTTCGAGGAATTTCAGCCAAATGAAAAGATGGGCAATTTTGATTGTACGCAATCGCATGTTATGGCCAAGATTTCGTCGGACTGTTCCAAAATTGAAGAAAAAAAAATGCTACAAAAAACAAACTTCCAAAATATGCCAAAATGTACAATTGAAAATGTGGTGAAAAGCGCATAAAAGAGCAACAAAACAAATCACCTAGCGCACTCGAAACTACATGTTCGAGTAGAAAACGTGCAAAAACCCACGCACCATAATATGCGAATGCAACCCGGCCGAGAGTTTGACCAAAAAAATAGAAAACGCGCACTCCTGAGTCTATTTGGTCCAACTCGGTGCCAGAACAACGCTGAATAGGGTTAGATTTTGTTATACACAAGTAGCCAAGATAATGAAACTCGTGTCTAAACAATTGACTATGAGAGATTGAAAAGATACCTTAAGCTGTTGCTGAAGGCGATGTATTTCTTCCCGTTGTTCGGCAATCTCGTTGTCTCGTCCTCTCAAAAGTTGTATGGTATCATTGATGCCTGTATCGTTGGTCTCGAGGACAAGATGAGCTCGAAGCTGTTTATTGCGAGCATCTAATTGCATTATGTGCTGTTGAGCTTGTGTCATTTGTTTCGTCAACGAGCCAACTTTTTCCTCGAGGGCTGCCGACTCCACACACTTGGACGAATACTTGGACGATAGTGAGAGTATCTCCTGTTTTATCTCTTCCATCTCTTCCCTGCGGAACAACAGACAACTGCGCCTTAAAACAAAAAGAAACAGAGACCACGCACAGAAGCGTGATAGAATCGAGCCTTTTTACGTTCAAGAATGTGAAAAAAAATTTATTGGAAAAAAGGACAAAAACGTCAACGTACTCGTGTTCCTTGTGCAATGCCCCAATATCTTCGCGAGCTTGCATTTGTTTGATGAATTCGGCCTTGAATTTAGCTATTTCTTTTTGAACCTCGTGTTCGTGAGCTTTTCTCATGGCATCGAGAGCGGCCAGAGTGGCTTGTGTTTCTTCCGAAAGTGCTTGTTCCTTTTCGATGCGTAAATTTTCCAATTCTTGTCGATGTTTTTCTTCCATTTCGGCGATAATACGTCGATGAGAATTTTCCATAGCGAGAAGGCCTTTCTCGCACAAGCCTCGCAGTTGTTTGATCTCTTCTTTGTAACGCTTACGAGTTTCGGCGTCGGTGTCAAGCTCGGCGCTGATTGAGCGTTGGTAAGCAGCCCGAAGTTCGTTCACGTGTGCCGAATGCTCGGAATCCATGGCGTTCAAACGATGCTCCAATTTTCTAGCTCGGTCTCTCAAACTCGCAGCTTCTTTCTCGTACTGGCTGCTCAACGATTCGCGTTCGTTTTTCATTTCCGCTTTAATCTCTAGAATCTCTTTCTCCTGATTTTTTCGAGTTTTTTCAATTTCCTCCGCGTGTTGAATGCTCATTCGTTTGATGCTTTCTTGCATAACGGAGCACTGTTTGCATTGCATATTTTTCGCTGACTCAACGAGAAGTTTCAGGCGCTCGCGAATGTCAGAACATTTTTGTGAAACGTCTGACCAATCGGAGAGAGGGGACGAATTCGAGGGAAAGGATGAAGCGATGTCTTGAAGGTTATCGTCTCTTTGAAGCAAGCATTTTACCAAAATGGCAACGTCTTCATCGAGGCTGTGCAAGGACTGTACCACAGTTCGGAGCTCATCCTTGTTACGTTGCTTTCCTGTAATTATCTCATCGCAATCGTTCGCGAAACGTCGATAGAGATATGCGAATTCAGCATCCAACAGCGGATCGCTGGCCACGCTATCATTATCATTGCTAAAATCTGCTAAAACATCTTCGTATTTTATTAGACTAGACACGAAGCTTTTTTCCCCGTCACAATTGGTTTTTGCTGTTTTTCCTTCATCGTCCTCGGTGCTCGTGGAGCCTTCGCCATCGAGCAATGTTATTCTCGCGTCGATCAAAGCTTTTTGAGCTACGACGTCCGCGTAATCATTCAACAGCTGTCTCGAGTCATACTGCCTCGTCGTGGTCCTATTTTTCATCGATTTCATGCTGTTCAAAGAATCTTCGTAGGCCAAAGTTAACTCGCGTATTGTGGATTCCATCTGGTGACGTAATCGCGCGTGTGTCTCGTCGATGCGCGTTTCGAGGCTTGTACTTTCATGACAGTTGAGACACGTGTCCGTTATCGTGGTGATGTTTTGCTCGTACATTTGACCGCATTGAGTCAAAACGTGGGACACTTCGGCCTGGACGAGCTCCTTGTTAACCGTTTCTTGGGCCATCGCCCAAGCTTCTCGAATTCTTCGATCTTCGAGCAACTTGTTCGATGGTAATTGTTTCCCGAAATCCTCTTGCTCGGAAAGACTGAGAGTCTCGGTTGCCAAAACATCGGCCAACTCACGGAGTTTCGTTTCTTTGTAATGTTTCATTATTTCATTGACTTGACGCTGTTTCGAGGTAAGGTAATCACGATAATCATTTCTTCTTGCTGAAGCATCCTTTTTGTCGGCCGTTTCGACGTCCCTCGAGCTGCTGGCGTCATCGTTACTATCGCGCAAAACTCCACCTACCAAGACTAACTTATTGGCTAATATTTTCGTTAGATATTGTACGTAACTCGTGTTTTGGTACTTTTTCGGCTTAGTTCCGTAAACCTTAGACTTTAAGTTTGAAATAAGATGACTAGTTTCGAGCAATTCGCCGAGTAATATATTTTTCTCATATCCGCGCGACAAGGAGGCTTTCATACGTCGCAAAACAACGGTTTCGTAAGCGAGCCTCTCAGCGACAAGTTCGAGCTTAGTTCTCTCGTCGAGCTGGTTGTTAGCAGCTAGCCTCTGGCGTTTTTTCGTAAGCTCAGTTATTTTTTCGGTCAACAGAGCCTCTAATTTGGCGACTACGACACGTACCGATTCGATCGTCTGACTCGAGGGCTGCTGATTCCTTCTACAATCGACGCACGTCTCGAGGATATCGTTCACATCGCGCAAACATTTTTCTGCTTTTTCCTCTGCCTGCGTTGAACCGAGACACTTTTCCAAACGTCTTTTCGATTTGGCGAGTGCGCGTTCCAATTTTCTAAGCCTCGTTAGTATCTCCGTTGAAATTTGACAGTCAGAAGGACTCGATGGTTCGCTACACTCGCTCGAATCTTTTTCAACGTCGCTACCCAACGTTTCCGCGACTTGAGCGACCTTTGTTTCGAGGCTGCTTAGTCTTATCAACACTTTCATCGGCTCTGAACTCGTCGCGCTGTCCAACGATTTTCGTCGCAATCGGCTGCCACGATCGAGACTACGATTCTCACGTTTACGTTCGCGTCTCGGTGACGTACTCGTCTCGTTGCTCGTCTGCGACAAAGATATGTGCCCCGGCGTCACCGCGCATTTTCCACCACTTTCAATCATCGTGCATATTTTCGTTTCAAGCTCAGCCAACTTGTCCTCCAACTCTTGTGATATTTGAAACGATTCACGACCCTTTAACGACAACGATCTTCTCTTGTCTCTCGTTTCCACTTTCATCAACTTTTGCTTCAGCGTCCTCACTTGCTTCTCGCTCGTTCCCAATTTGCTGGTGAGATCTTGTATACGCGCCGCCATCAACTCAACCTGCGCACGATTTGACTTGTTCACGCGTGACTCGTCCTGCTTGTGAGCGAATATTTCCAACTCAAGAGCGTCTTGCGTAGCGTGAGCCTCCCGAAGCTCTTTCCTCATCGCTCGGATCTCTAGCACCGCCTTCTCGAATCGACCTCTTAACTCTTCGAATTCTTCCATCATACTGCAAACATTTTCGGAAATTCATATCGGTACAAGTAAATATTATCATTTGAAGATGGAAATGAAAAAAAAAAACTCGATCGTTAGACTCACCGCTCTTTGTCAAAGCCGCTGATGTCGAGTTCGAGATCGATGTTCGTGAGATCACTCAGCGAATCGAAGCTTCGACCTCGTTCCCTCGACGCGGATAAGCTACTTTTACCTTCGAGTTCTCTAACTCTATTGTACAAACGTTCGTTTTCTTCAATACCTAATACGTCAAATTATTTTAAAAAAAGTGTCAAAATGATTATTGTTACGTGGCAGAAAAAGCAGAGGAGAAAGTGCGAATGTACCTTGAGCCAATTTCTGACCGAGGGCTTCGATCTCAGCCCGCATAATATCGGTGTTGCGTTGACTAGAAGAGATCTCGTTGTTGAAGAATTCGCATCGTTCCCTGGTCTCCCGTAAAATATTTTCGTTATCGCGTAGTTTCGCTTCGAGACCGTCCCTTTCGAGGGTCAAGATTTTCTTCATCCTTTCATAATCGTCCTGATCGTTTTTACGATCTCTCGCGTTGCTCTCGTTCCGATGTTCCCTCAATCGTAATATTTCATTTTCCGTTTCCCTTGCTTCGTCGCGAGTGATTTGCAGCTGCGATTTGAGGGCCTCAATCTCGTTTTCTTGGCGCTCGATAATGACTAGTAGAGCGCTCGGATGATGGGAATGATCGAGTTTATCGCGCAGCATATTGCTCACTTGACTTTCGAGAAGCCCGACAATAATAGGATGCTCGTTTTCGTTCGTCGGACAATCGTTGCTCTCGTTGCTCGACACGACGCCGTCGTTTACCGATCCTTCGTGCGGCTCCGCAAGCTCGCAACATGCCATCATCAGATCCTCAGACCGTACGCTGTCGAGGGTGCTTCTCCGTGAGTTTGGAGGAGAACTTCGACTTCTTTTGTAAACTCGTGATCTTGAACTCGATCTTGAGCGCGCCTTCACCCTCGATAGCGCAGTGCGCGTCAACGGTGGAGATGGTGGCAGTTCCGACCACTCGTGATTCGTTACGTTCTCGGTCCATTCTGTCGGACTCTTCAATGACAGCGACCAATCACCGTTACGATTCGAAAGCGATGGCGGCGGTGGCGGTGATACCGGAATCTCCGACCAATCACCCGATTCCCGACGACCACCTTCCGATGCGGTACGATATTCCTCGTCGGATGAAAACAACACGGAACGCGGCGTCAGTGGCGTCGTTGGCGCTCCCGGATCTCGTTCTCGCTCGCATCTGTAATTATTATTATTTTTAATTATTTTACTTTTTTCCATGCATATACATATTTTCCATACAAAATCAAGACGACTACAAACTCAAATCTTTTTGCCTGATTTGTGATCATCTGGAAAGATTTCCAAATACTTGACGAGAGTTTGGAAAAAAAATTTTAAAAGTCGCAGAATAATTATTGTTTCGAAAGTAATATAACAAGAGCGTCCTTATTTGAAAAATATCGAAGCAACAAAATATCATTTCAAAATAATAACGATAGCATTCGATCGTAACTATGAAAAATATTAACGGATATATCATAAAAATGATAACGTTATAGAAAAATTGATTGCAAGCAAACAAATGCTTACTGAAAAGATTTGCCATTTGGCAAAAAGAATGGTTGGAACTACTATTTTTCATCTACCAAAATCGCATTCCGCTTATTGAACACTTCATATTTTCTTGGTCCACATGGTTCCCCATACCAAAAGATCGAAACTTACACAGTGGGTGACTGACGCTTCGGATCAGCCTGATTATTTTGACACGCAACGTGTCCACCATCAACAGGATTTTCGATAGGATCAGGAAGGTTGGCGGCTCTCCGTATCGCTGACATCCAACTCGATCTTATACCAGCCGTTACCGCTGACAATAACGTCGTTCCTCGATCGTCCCAGGTCTTGGAAAAATTCAAAATATTGTAAATTAATACACAAGGTTTTATTTATTCTTCGTTGCTTGCGTCGAAGTAAATGAGTCGAAATGTAATTACCACTGTTTGGAATCCGTAATTACGGGCAACTTGAACAGGAGTTACGGCTGTGACAGTATTCAAATCGATCACACCGTCCATTATTCCCTTGTCCTCGGTGCTCGGATCTCGGTAATACATGAGACCACATCCGCGTAACACGAACCAATGCTTGTTCCATTCTTTGTTCAGGCCTTGCTTCATTAACCATCCTTTTTTTATGTTCAAAAGATCCTCCGCCGGGAGGTCGACCCTTAATTCGGAGGTAGGGGAGTATCTCGTGCCGGATATGTCGAGACCACAACCGTCCGGATCGCCTCGAACCTGTATTTTCACAAAATCCATTTATTAATATCGTGAGAATCTTATACTGCGCTACAAAATTTTATTACGAGAATTAATGTTCTCGTTATTCGAGTGTGTGTGTGTTTTTTTTTTTTTTTTTTACATTCCATCAAAAATATTGGAACGATTGTAAAACTGATATTTTCTGGAAAAGGGCTCACGAGTTTATCTTGATGAGCAGCATTCGCAGCGTCAACGACATCTCTCGTAGGTTCGGAAGTCCTCGATTTGTTTCTGCGTATTCTCGGTTGTGTCAGAGATGCCGCGATATCACGTAACTTGCCTTCCCTCTCGCGTTCGTGCTCCAGAAGAATTCTTCGACAGGCATCGTCGTCTGAGAACGTACGTTCGAAATTTCTCGTTAAATAACAAAAGATTCAAGAGAGCACCGTTACAGTTGTGGCTCGATTATCATTTTCTCGATTGTTTTTCGCACGATGTTTTTCATTGGAAGTGACGCCCGGATAGCAATTTGTCGATAACGGGGATACTCGCTTGGCCCGATTTTTCGCGCCCACGTGACTTTTTTTTTTTTACGAGCATCAATTACGAACTCGTCAATTGGACGCCTTGAGAGAAATCAGCGTAGCGAATCACCTACTGATTACGAAAGAATTCAATATAAAAAATGTAAAAAATGACACACGCGAAATTGTTCATTTTCATCAATATTTTTTTACCCCTCCGGTCAGAATCTCGTTTAACGTGTATTTATCGATTGCAACGGAGTCGCGATACATCTAGCGGGAAGCATAATTATATCCAGATAAATTATAAGGTAAAAGAGATATTACTAGAAAAGCAAAGCTTCCTCCTTTACACCCTGATTATTCGACATTCCAAGGTGTGTTTGTACCTTGAGATATCTATCTCCACTGCATGCGGTTCTATGATATTATAACAGTACATTGAGGAAATTGCCGTTGGCTCTCCCGAGGCTTGCTTTTTTGCAATTGAAATATTAATAAAGGAGATACGAATATTAACGAGGGTTCCGCATCGTTCGCGCATTCGTGTGATGACACGTTAATTTCCGGTTCGTCGATATCTGTCCATCTTCATTGATCTAACTCTGCAGATTGAGCTGCTTAAGGGGGCTGAAAAGTGGATTCGAACGAGGTCAGAACTCGAGCAATAAGCAAGGAGGTGGACGATTATTGTTCAAAAAAAAAAAAAAAAAATAACCATTGACATTCGAAATTTTATGTCGAAGATTTTAGACGTAACTCGCAGATTTTCGCGACGAAGAGTTCAGATATTCCGGAATAAAAGAAAACGAACGATTCGGAACCTCTCGATCCCATACCAATAGAGCACGAAGTCGAAGAGCAGATTTTCCGAGGCGATTGCGTACACGCAATTACGCAACTTGGCACGAGAGGTAAGGCAGGAATCTTGGAGTATTGGTAAGACGACGTGTGGGAAAGGAACTCTCCTCGGGATGAAAACTTTCCACGAGAGACGAGCGTATACAGTAAATTCGTACGAGAGTGAAGAAGAAAGGAAGAAAAAGGCGTCGCATATCACGATCTTGCGCTTTTTTTTTCTCATTCTTTCTTAGTTTCTTATAACCAAATGGAATCGAACACGTTGAATTATCGTCGATTCTCTTGAACGTTACAGCGCGCGTCCAAGACAACGATCGAGGTTCCCAAGAGCGCGTCTGACCAATGGGGACCTTTACTACTAGCAATACCGTGCTTGCGAAATTCTTTGTGCGACATTTCATCGGATAGGATTCCTGAAGAGAATATTCTTACTCGTAGGCCCTTTGGATAAAATGTCAAAAATGAAAATACGTTCGAAACGACGTGCTGGAGCGTTGGAGAAGAAAAATGAGCAAGTTCAGAGTAGATTGTGCCATTTCCGACTTGACGCTTGAGAAGGAGAGAAAAATAACGATGACAAGCACAAACCTAATTTTTCGTTGCTCTCAACGATACCGATGGAGGAAGTTCTGTCGTCTCGTTGAGGATTTTGAGTAGTTTGATTCAATCTTCGTCGAGCTTTGTCCTCGGCTCTCAATTTGTCACGAGTGGGTGGCGAAGCGCTGCTGGCAGGTTGATCGCGATAGGGGCGTCCGTCGTTGGGCACCATCGGGGGTTTTTCGGAGCCGACGAGCAACGGTGACGATGAATTCCCAGAGACATTGTGGATCGTCGAGTTATTGGAGTTTTCAAGGTTCGTCGAATTCTGCGCGGTGCCGTTCAACGACAAGTGTCCATTGCCGTTTTCCAGGAGGACATTTCTCAGCGGTGATATTTGCAAATCTCTCGTCGTTCTCGCGTTCGCGTTGCCGTTCTCATTGACGCAATTAACACTCGATCCGTTTTCGTTGGTGATTTCACTCGTGAGGGGCCCATCGTTGTTCACCATTTTCGACGCGCTCGTATTATTTTGCGTCGTTACACTCGTGTTCGTTGTCACTCCGACGAAACTGGAGTTACACAATTCCTGACTATTTGCTTCCGGTTTCCAGCTTCCCCTCGGCTCCGACCGACAACTATTGAAACGTGGCCTCGGAGGATTCGGAGTCTTGCCTGTTGAAACATTATTTTTCGTTATTTCAGTTATTTTTAAAAGATATTTAAGTTGATTGATTTGTGGAGAAGAAAATGTTCAATCAAAGGAGCGTCACTTTAGCGTTTGTTTTTGTTATTTATTTTAGTGAAAGTTCTCCTCATTCTCCGTGCCTTTTTATTGCGATATCTGTAAGGCTGTGAAGTTCGTGTTGATTTTATTTTCGCTTTCATTCTTTTCATTACATTATTATCCGTGGAGTCTGTCAGCGAGTGGCGTAACGAGGCTAATCGTCCAATTAGAGTTCGAGTCGGAGGTCTTGACTCGGAGAGGGAGATTAGGATAACGAGGCGCGATTATTATCTCGCCATTTCGCTTATACTAAAAGCTATACTGTTCCAATGATAAATTTTGCCACACACAGGCGATAAGGAGAGCGAGAGAGAAGCAGAGCAAATCGTATTAGCCGCGTTGAAACTCCGAGCAAATTCAAATATCAACGAGCATTCAGTTCAGTAGTTACGCGAAGAATTTATGACTCCGCAGCGATAGATCCGATTTTTCGCCTATTTTTATTTTCTTCTCATAAAGACAGAAACGCGTGTATTATTCATGATTTTTTTTCCCCCCAATCGATTACAAATAATTGGTGATCAATACGGATCGCGTTTGTGGCGTTCGAAAGTAAAAGTTTCTACGAAAACGGCATTACTCACTTCTAATCGTTGGCGTAACTTGAAGTATCGTCGTCTGGCCACCAGGAAACGTGGCGTTTCGTTTGTGACGACCCTAAAACAAGTAAACCAGAACAGTTTCGTACATGAAAATATAATGTTAAAAGATACAAACAAAATGTTTGAAACGCGACAACGTTCGAAGAGATGACGGCTCTGCGCGAAGCTCCAAGTAGTAACGGAAAAGGGGACATATAATGTATTCGACACGGAGCGCAGGAGGGGTCTAAACAAAGTGAAATGATTTTTACAGTCTTCTTAGCATGCAGCTGCATCATCGATTCCATATGCCAATCCTGGCTCGTCTCTGGTGCCAATAGACCGTGAGCGCGAGCGTAGTAACACGCAAGAATATTAAATATCTATATTTGTATATACGTGTAGATGGGAGTAAAAAGAGAGCTGATAATTTAGCCCGAAGGGCCGGGCCGAGCTTCCTCGTGATTCGTGATGTGTTCGATGGGATCGAGAGATCCATGAGTACCAACTCGTGCAAGGAGTTGCATAATTCATGGGCTCTCGGAGCACGCATCGATGAACAAGACTCCAGCGCGAACAACAATACGAGTTTGCTCTTATTGTATGTTACATCTCTGCTAACACTATTTTACTGTCCTCCGTTGCTTAATATATTCCGCAACGTTGGCAATCGCAAATTATTGTTATATGCGATAATTCGGAAGTGAGTGAGCCGGAGCGATGAATGAAAAATTGAAGCTCATTTGTCGGTGCTCAAATTTCAGAATGCAAACGAATCGTTTCTGCAGCACATTTTGCCATCCTTTTGGATGCCTTTTTAATTCGGATATCAATTCGGTTGTTCGAATATCCGTAAATGTTTTCTTTTCTCGTTTGTGAAACTCAACTCGTCGACGGGCTGTAGGTGTCGCGGGATTAATCGCCGTGGTTAGTGCGCGAAAGAAAACATTCGTGACAAGTCACCGTTTCAATCTAGAAATACTTTACGGTTCATATTTTTTGTTCTCTTGTTCTCGATGAAAGAAGCGCCCGGTTGAGTGTGAGTATGTTTGTGTATTGATCTATCGTTTATCGGGACCATGACCCAGAATCGTTGGAATTGATCGAGGTTCGCTCGTTCTATTCAATATATTTTTATTGCCTGTGTACACAAATATATACGTGTATCGTTATTTCGAGCAAATATATTTCTCCTCATCGTGGGTTGACAACGTGCCAGCAGCACCAAGGTTTTCACCAGCACATAAAACGACCACTATATGCGAAAATCTTTTCAACAATATAATAATAATGATGAAATGTAAGAACAGAGAAGGAACGAGAGACGTGCTAAAAAAGGCAAAAGTAAGAGATCTAACGTTTCCTGCACGTTCACCCCGTTTATCTCGACTTTGTATGTGTGCGAGCGTGCAAAAAAACGAAGAAGAAGAAGAAGAAGAAGAAGTCTTGTGCATCGCCTTGGCCTCCTAACGCCTCGCGAATAAGTCACAGAGAAGCGAGAATCGTTTGCATATATATATCTATAGTTGCACATAGTTATCGTTATTTTTGCACAAGTTTCTCAATACGAAGAACCAAATGATGCAACACAAATAAATTTAATGATTCTGAAGAAATTCAGTACGGGAGGATTCGTTAAGAAGTAAGGTAATCTGCAGCGATTTATTATGTTATTTACAACTCTCAAATCCCTTCGCTAATTTCCCAAGATTTCACATTTTGGGTAAAGTCCACCATCTCGGGAAAGTCTCCGTTTAAAGGCACGAGTGATATATAAGATCGAGTTAACTTTCGACTTTCAGTATCTCCTATTTAAACATCAAACACGAGACGAGCTGCTCTCTTGACTCGGACAAGGAGACAAGAATTTATGGCTCTTTACGAAGAAACCAAACCGAATGGATACCAAACTCGACACATGTATTTCTCCTTTTTTCCTAACTGCACAAAGATTTAAAACTGAAAAAAGGAAAACAAAATGTTACGTAATAATTCGCATAGAAATAGAGTGCGCTTGCCAGAGATTTTTTAGTCTCGTTGACTTCAATTTAAAATTTCTCGATCGGTGGCTTCGTCCATGACGTGTACACTGGAAGGAGGAAAGAGAATGAGGATGATGAACCGATTGAATTTTCATTGGAAAACGACTGATTATTTCAATTTCAATCGGAATATTTTCGCTTCTAGTTTGTGGCAAGAAATGGAATATGGGGGGGGGGGGGGGGGGGGGGGGGGGGGGGAAACGATTGCGAAGAAGAAGTAAAGTAAGCCGAAGCCTCGAACGTAACTCTCACGCATTATTGAGATAACTCAGCGTCCCAGGAACGCGATAAATGCGTGACCAAAGAAAAAATGCACCGTCGCAAACTCGCGAAGGTGAGAAAAAATGAGAAAAAATAACTATACGAATGAGAATACTTACGCTGCATAAACAGAGAAGGATTATGCGTTATTAATGTGTCCGATCGCCAGCAGGTATGTTTATGCTTTGGAAATGATTTTTTTTTCTACAATTTTCGAGGTCGTTGGGCTCATTTTTGTCTCAGCTATTTTTATGTTCTCTTTTGTTCCATTTTTGTACGTCTATTTACCTTGTTTCTTGAGTAAACTTGAAGAACGTCGGCCCACCATCGAGTCTCCTCTCGGCACGTTCCTTTGACAAAGGTTACTCCTTCGGGCGACGTAATCGCCAGACTGTATGGATGACCCGTCACATCCTCGGCGGCTGCGACCTCCAAAACCCGGGTCATGTCGATCCTTGACTGCGGTACCGTTTCTGGCTGAAACATAAATATGAAAATCAAATTATAATTCAATTTTGTGAGCTTTTTCATTGCAATTTAATCGATCGAGATTTTTCACGATTTTGTTCCTTTAAAGCGAAGAAAGTTGAGCAGTTTTGGCGTCACGAATTTTGGTCTGGGTCCGCGATGCAAAAACAACAAAAATCGTTTTTATTTCTTCAATACTTTTGAAAAAAACGTGGATTGCTTTCGAATATTTATCACATCTTTTTCCTACGATATAAAATGTCGACGAATAACAGGCTGTTCGAGTTTTTCAATAGACGAAGACCCAGAGTTCGTACGGCAGAGCGAATAAAATACTCTTAAGTTTGAAAGAAAAAGTCGAAAAGGAAAAGCTGAGGAAAAGGAATGAGTAAAAATGATCTGTGACACTTGTCGAGCTGGGTGAAAGTGTAGCTATCTCTTGGAGATTGAAAAAATAAATAAATTGTCGAGAAAATGGTCGGTTGGGATAGTGAAGGCGATAAAACGAAGTGTATACGACGACGACGACGACAGAGACATTTTTCTCTTTGACATTGTCGACTTCATATGCATGCATTTATTTATATGAATATATTTCTTCAACGATTCCATAAAGCAGTAGGAAATAGAGTGCGGAAAAAGGTAAAGAAAGAGGATAAGGATGGCGGAGTGGTGGTTGATGGCGAAAAGTGAAAATATCGTCGGGCGCATACTCCGAGAGAGTTTTCTGTTCTCATCTCGTTTCCTCGGTCCGCTGATCTCGCTCGCGCGACTAATCGACCGGAATTATTCCCTTTTGTGTTCTTTCTCTCACAGACACACGCATGTACGGGAAGGCTCGAGAGTTTTTGCAGAAACTGGAAGTTCAAGAGGGAAAAAATGCTGCGAGATCGTGCGCGGAGGATATAAGGTAACGGAATGAAAAGAAATCAAATAGAATGAAAATGAATGCGCTTCAAAAACACTCGTCTTATTTTCACCGCGTGAGCTCGTGTGTATAGTATGTGAATTCTTGACTGTCGCAGCGATTTCTGTGGTTATAGGACATTGCGGTACGTGCCCGAGCCGAGGGGACATTTCTCGCTTTCCTTATTAGAACTTGTAGAAAGTTGAGAACGGCAACGAGTACCCGTTGCTGCGAGAAGTGACATTGGAAAGAAAGAGAATAAATAATATATAATCGAATGAAAATCAACGAAAAAGCATCGTCGTATATACGAGCGAATAATGAGATCTTCCGTTTGTATCGATTGAATTTATGTAAACATGCAGAGGAACGCGATCATTTCTTGTCGAAATTCTTTGAGGAACGAGGGAAAACAGAACCGTTAGATTTTCTCTGTACATGTTCCAATAAAGAGTAAGCCCCAGGAAATATTTGAGCGTTTTTTTTTCTTTTTTTGTCTCTCTTTTTTCGTAACGTTTTAAAAGAATTGAGTCAAGGATTTCGTCATGGTTGGACAAAGACGAGCGAGACGAAACGCAGTCGAGTGTCGTGTCTCCTAACCGTAATGCTAAGAAATATGTAACGTTTATATAAATATATAATATACGTAGACAACAGTAGTACTCTAATAACTCGAGAAAGAACCGCGGGACGACCTGCTTTCACAGTCTTTTCTCCACAAATATCTTTGTCTCCCTCTCTCTCTCTCTCTCTGGATCTCTTTCGAGATTTTATGAATGCGAGAAATTGCCTTTCCTAGTTTCAGCCAGAGCTAATTTCAACACCGAAACGCATTGTAGGACAAATTTACGATTTCTCGTCTCCCTTTATGATACTCCATCTCCGTAAATCGACGCGTTTTTTCATGGACCGAAAAATATTTGTTTCCTCTCGATATACCTACGCTGAGAAATGATTCACACTGCTCTGGAGCGAAGGAGCATTTGTGAAAACGCAAAGAAAATTAGTTCACCGGTACTAATCGATCATTAGTAAGGAACCTCAGCCATAATAGGAAATCGCCTGCGTATAAGTGAAATGCTGAAGAAAACAATTATTTAAACATAAAACCATACTGAAAGTCTAATGACCGTGTTAGAATTTTGTCAGTTTGACAGAGCAGTGATTTCTCACGATAAAATTTGCCTCGGAGGGTGAAACGACAGGTGTTTCGAGAGGCCACATGTAGCTTGATTCATAAAAATATGTGTGAATAAACATACTACGGGGAGGCGAGTAAAAGAGAGCTCGAGAGATAGACCCGGTTCCCCGTGACCCGGCTGCGGTCGGTGCACAGCTCGGAAGAACATGTACGAGATAGAAAAGAGAGAGAGAGAGGGCGAGAAGGAGAGGGGAAGGAAAAAGCAAACAGATAAAGAGTCGCTGCAAGAGAGAACTGGACGAGATAACATCCGCTTATGTTACATAAAACACGAGTTGTCGCACCTTTTTAAGCCCACAAGTCTATATACACAATGATTTATCTATTATTATTTTTGCTTAATAAATAAAATGATATGAAAGGTAGTAATGGCTTATCTGCGTGCCATTGAAATAAATGGAATAAACGAATTACTATTTCTGATGTTTATTTGGGATAGAAAATTCTCCAAATGCATAAATTTCGATTCCCATATATATGAACTTCCATATTCATAAATATACGATGCAGGCTAGACGCAAGCCGACAAGAATATTCAACTGTTCTCATGCTGGATGCACTGCTGTCCAGTCGGGATGGATTTACGAACTGCCCATAGGTTTTATAGTACAGCCACACATGTTGTACAAAATGAGGAAGGGAATAAGCGTTTAAGCACAATACACATATACATATACTTGCGAGCGATGATTTGCACGGTGCACGATAACTTATTTCCTCGGAGTATGCGGAAAAAGCATCATATTACATCCACGATGCGCGCGTGTGTATACGTGTGGAGGCTGCGGCTGTGTGAAACTGCAATACATGTGTGTACAAATAATGCATTTTTCAATGAGCTTTGCGGAAGTACGAGAAGCGCAAAAAATCCTGTTTTCTTTCGTTGCAGCAGCGATCGATATCGTAAAGACTATACATACAACAGGAGGAGAAAAGAGAGAAAAAGAGAGTGTGTTTCACTACATTTTGAATGATTTCACAAATGAAGAAAAAAATATTTCAGGCATCGCCGGCGTTCATTTCATAAGTCAACGTTCCCTCGCGCAGAGGTGAGACTTCACGAGACGTCTCAAGTCAATCTTTACGTGACTTCATCAACGCTGAGTACTTGAAGAATAAGAATAAACTGTTAAATATTGCACATACACGAATTCATTGGTGTATATAGGGATAAAGGAGTTTGAAGGACTCGTCGGAACGTCCATCATAGTCAATAATCGCCACGCGCGTGTTTTCAATGGTTTTTTTTTTTTTTTTTTTTTTCATTTATATTTTTTGACACTTTGTCACAACCTACGTCTAAAAACATGTACTAAATTCACTCCGAGTCGATCATACTGTCAGGCAACGTTGTATATGCGTTTGGAATATTCAGAAGAAACTGTGAAAGAATTATTGCGAAAAGGTATGAAAGAGAATGGACGGGTAAAAACGAAGGAGGAAGTGGAGAAGGAGGAGGGCTTGCCCGTCGATCAAGAGATCCACGATCGATCGATCTCTCGGCCACACACGTGTCCTTCTTCAATGATGTATCTTACACGGCCCCCTGCTTTGCTTTTTATATACGTACACAAATACACTTGCTGCTTCGTAATATTGCGGATTTTCTATTACTCTGACGTGTAAGACTATATTATATTTGCAGACGTATAAAAGTGGTAAACTTTCAAAATATAAAATGGACCGCTCGCGTGTCTCTTATCTTTCGGTTCGCAGTTTTGCTTAGTTTCATCGGAAATCGAATTTTGCTTTCTCAAACGATTTTGATTTTTTCATTCTTTCGATTATTTTCATAGCTGAATCATTATGGAGTTTGGTGACGAAATTTTTCACATTTCTCTCGGACGGACACGGAGAATCTGGAAACGAAAAATACCGCGGTCAGCCTCGCACTGTGGGTACGCCGCCGTTGTGGATATAAATTGGCACTCGAATAAAAGCGGTGGCGAAGATTGAATATTCGTTAATCTTGGACACAACATGCCATCACAGTGAATTACACAATTCTAACTGGTATTCCCATTTCATCTCCCGCGCGCGTACTTAAGCTTAAGCGCCTCGGTGTTAGCTCCTAAGAAACAGGCAAATCACCTGTCCCTTCTTAGTCGCGGTTTCGAGGTTTCTTTCGCTCGCATACCGCGCGACACACTCGCGCCGTGGCCGATGTTCCACGGGTGGTAAGGATCTTCGTATCTCCCGCGAGACACACCGAGAAAACAGCTTTAACGCGGCGCATGCCGTACACCATCTCCGTTGGTGTACGAGCAGGACTCCCGCTCTCGAGATCCCTCGAGATCATGGAATTCGATTGCGCAATCAACGAGGGAGAGAGCGAGAAACGAATCTGAATTTGTAGCTCGCTCGCAAGAAAAAAAATAAAGAAAATTCCCATGTTTTTCTACCAATTACATCGATAATATAATTTTTTTATTTCATCAACTCCAATCAGCGTGATTATTCAATTCATTTTATGATTAAGCACTTTTCTTACAGCACAGATCCTGATGCGAGTTCTTACAGCGTTTTGAAACGATGCCTCGTTATTGCGTGTTTCATTCGATTTTGTAAGACTCACTTCGTTCGTTCTGTCACATACTTGCTTTATCACTTTAATGTATTCTGTTATTATACCTTCGATATAATATCTCGAGCGCGTTTAATGAACAGCAGCATTAGTTGGATTACCGATCTCGCGCTCTTTGCCGAGCATCAGAGTCTATTCCGCACGGTTATTAAATATATACAAGAGGCCAGAAACATCATACACGTGTATGGATGCGAAGACTCGGGATCGCAAATACGAAGCGAGTCGTGAAACATCGTTAACCTTTCGAGATCATCCTCGCGAGATCGTCCCTTGACTCGGTACACCAAACAACAAAACTTACAATCTCCGAGAGATTTTCCACGCTAAGTTTTCTAATATCACGTCGTGTCTATATGCAGCATAAACGCCGCACCGAACGACGATAACATCGTTTGTATGAGCTTTTTTTTCCACCAGGAGCGATGACGACTTTCCTTTCCAGTTACGATAACGACAAAATCGACGTCTTCTTTGAAAAAAAAAAAATAAATAAATAAATAAATAAATGGAAGATTATATTACTCGAAGAGACTACCGATTCCGTTTGTGCAGCAGATTAATACACAATCAACGAGCTCGGAACATATACAGCGACCGCAATCGCTTTCACGAAATTTTTCACTTTTTCAACAATTCGTTTCATTTTTCTCATCGTATCAACTTTATCATTCTCTCATTTTTCAACGATCTTTCGCTCACGCAGCTGAAAAACGATTACAGGATCCATAGGATTCAATATTATTCCGTATGAAAAAATTATGTACTTGAAAATTATATTTTTATTACATTATTTGAGTATATCCTTCAATATACGAAAAAATCCGAATTTTTTTTGCGTTTTTGACCGGAAAATCATCGTGGGAAGTGCATTATCTAATGTACTTTTAATCGCAATTCGAAATACATCGTATCTTAGGTATACATCGGAAAATCTAAATTTTCTTATATATCGTTCAATATATAAATTTTCATCCATTAACATAATATATCGTTGTCTTATATTTAAAAAGTATACTGAAACATATACAACATTTCGACGCTATATGTAATCCCATATCTTTCGTATTCATCGATATATTTTTTCCAGCATATACTTTTTCCATACGGGATTATATTTTCGCGGTCAAGGATCAGACGGACCGAAGCAGGAGTGAAGAAAAAATAGCAGAGAATCGATTTGAGCGCATATCGCTGAGCCATTGATAATGAGATATTCGACGAAGAATAATAATTAACATCTCCGGTGGATTTTCTGTAATACACACAGGTGTAGGGTACACACAAGGTGGAGGCGACACACGCAATCCTTGAACGATCGTCTATACAAGTTTGGGTAAATACATGGCTGCGTATGTGTATAAACATACATTTATGAACTTCTACGTATGCTCCGCAAAAATATAAATGCATAAATATATAGTTATGCAGGAGGACTTGAAACGAGAATATATATAGACATAGAGGCTATATGTTCAAGCCATTGGGACACACACAGCAGTAATTTCGCAAGCGTTCCACTTTTCTTAATGCGTTCGTATGCAAATCGTGCGAAATGATACCTTCGCGCCTTCGTGAACAGTAGGTAGGCATCCCGTGTATTATATATGGACGATTCAACGTCGAATGATCCGTGTCCATCGAAATTTTCAATCATATCTTCTAACGGATTAATCCAGTTTTGTATAGCCTTTGATTTTAATGTGAAAATGAGGAGTGAAGGGGAGGAATAAAACGAAAGAGATTGGAGATAGCGAGAGCAGAGAACGAAGGTTCGGTATTGAAAGTGAGAGAAAGGTAGGAAAAAAAGCAAAACTTATTGATTAGAAGAATATAGGCGGAGCGTGATGGTAAATATGTCAGAAAAGGGAGTCGCAAAAATCGGTGAAAATTCGGAAAAATGTATGGCTGTTGAAATCCGCGTTGAACGGAGCCGGTAAGAATAACTGGCCACGTATGAGATATTATATAGAGTAAAGTACCAACGTCGTTCAGTTGTAAAAAAAATTATCGGAGAGAGGAAGAGAAAAAAGAAGAAGCAGAAGTTTTCTTTGCGCTATACTATATACTTATCGCCTCTGCGTGAGCACCATTTGTATACAATAAATATATACGTATACGTTCTCGCGTATCGCGAGTGTCCAAAGAGGGTTTACCGTGACGTAGGTTTTTTTCCCTCCCTCTCGCGCCGAGTTCTCGTCACAGGTGCGCTCATTACGTTACGAAACTCTTCGAGAGAGTTAATAACCCGTGTTGGTCCACCATTCGCGGATTCACTCTTTTTCTCTCCTTTTTCTCAATGGTGACAGGACTCTTTCGATCAATAAATCCTCAACGAAACAATGATTGCATTGCGGAGAAAATCAAAAGCGTGTTAAGGAATTTGAAAAATGTTGATTTTCCTCTCGCACTCAACTGTCATATTCTCGCGTAAATTGATCCGACATTGAATAAAAAATAGCACGAGATCGTATTTCGTATTAGAAGAACCCTCGCAAAGGTGACGAACGATAAGATCATCGATTGATAAGTCGTCCGTGTTTGTGTTTTAGTATCGCAGATATTCCAAGCGATATTATCGACGTATATGCAGTTATAAGTGCCAACGTATAAATACGAGTGCTCGAAGAGAGGGAGAGACGTATTACGTGCACAGACACACATCCATAAAAATGCGAGAATATAGTAGAGCGAAAATCTCGAAGGCCGACTACCGTCAAAGCCCGTGAACTCTTCGTGTCCGCGTATATATACACACTGAAAACCCCATAAATATGAGTGACAGACACGTACATACGTACATATACATCGTTCGATATATATGTTGATTCAATTGCGTAAGAAATGATCTAGGCAATCTCGCGTGGCTCCCTCGTCACCCCATCGATCACGATCTCCCTCCAAGATAAATAAATAATAAAGCAAAACTGGATGCATATACATGTACGTATAAAAGGTGGTATATGTGCACATCGATGAAGCTTCGTGCTTTCTTATTTCATATCAACTGCATTTCATTTACATAAAACTTAGATCGACTCGTCAATGAAAAACACTAAACCTATTATTATTATTCTCTTTATCATTAATCTTCCTCGTAATAAAAAAACTAATGAACCTCTAGTAACTTTATATTTTATATAAACGATAAGAATTTAATAAAATTTGGTGAAGATATTCTTTAGTGCCAAATTTGACAATACAAATTTTTTAAGATTTTTCTTCTGTACAGTTATCGAGTAATTGATCACTAAAGTTCACGTGTACAAGCATAGCGTTTCCATATATATAAGTATATACATTCCGGGCATAAGAAATCTGTTTTAATGCGTAATTACTCGATAACTAAGCAGAAGAAAATTTTGAAAAAAATTGTGTCTTCGCACTTGATGTTGAAGAACATTATCACCAAATTTGATCAATTTCTTATCATGCATTTTGACGAATGCAGCCACCTTCCTCCTTAAGTATGATCTTCGGATGGAAGTACAATCAGACTGAAGAATCAACAACAGTTTTGACTAATTTCCATTTACTGGACCGAAACATTGTTTCCCTCTATCTCCGTTTTTCTATTTCGAGCCCCTCATTCACTTCCTGCTATGGGAAATCCACTTATGTTAGAAGAGCGATCGTCGTCTGAACGTCTGTCTCTGTAAGCTAATTAGAGAAATCGCATTAGTACCAAGGGGGATGCAAAAGTTTTTACCTCTGCTTAACCAATGGGGTGCTGACACATCGGCGAGGTCGATGACATCGAACGGTACAATGATAGCGTTGACGTCGCCGTCTCTTGCAACTACTGGTAATGACATCGATGCGAGTATATTCGTCCAAAAATCTACATGAATTTCATAATATTGCGAAGATTCTCCGAATATTGATGAGCGAAATATCGAAAAATTTTGTTGCCCAAAGTGGTTGAGAATAAAAGACTCGATCAAAGTCCACTGATTTTTTTTTTTCATTTTCTCCACTTTTTTTTTATCGCTAACGTTTTCTTCCCGATAACAAAGACGGGGAGGCTCGGTTAGAAAAAAGTAAAAGAAAGGGGGAATGGGGAAGATAGACAAAATTGCCTCCTGCGTAGCTATATATTGAAGAAAAGTGAGGCTTGAATGTTGTTGGCAAGGGCAAACGTAATAAACGTGCCAAGCTTGGCTCGTTTCACGAAGCTGTGAGCTCTCTTAACTTTTCTTCCTTGCTTCATCTGCTTCTGCGGCAACAGCAGCAGCAACAGCAGCAGCAACAACAACAACAGCACCACTTTCGCTATTCCACGAGGCTTTATTCTTTGCACGGTCGCGCACAACGCTCCTTCGACTTTTCTCTTTTCTGTGGTGAGAAATATATTTTCTTTCTACCTCTATATAGATACACATACATATCCATGTATATGTCTGTATATATCGTTCCCTGTAGTTGGTCGACGAACCGACAGCGGGATAAGTAAGGGTAACTACGTCTCAATAGGGCCTCAGAAGCATCATCGCGGTTTCAAACTTCTTTCTTTCTTTCTTTCTTTCTTACGTGTAGTAATAATGATAATAATAATAATATATGTATATATGCGACTTTCTTTATGATCCGTATACGAACGATGAAACTAAAGACTGCAAGTTCTGCTCGTTGGAAGTATTTTTTCAGGTTGCCTCGAAGAATTTCATTTCTTTCGAATACGAACGAAAAATATTGGGTAGGTGTAGCCGTATATAGAGAAGAAAATGCGGAGAGCAATGCTTCCAAGATTTCTCAACAATGGAGGCGCGGAAGAAAAAAATGATAAAATTAGCATACCGCGGGGCTGGAAATTGCGAAAAGTGCGACAGAGATCGTTCAGGCAAGACTTTTAGGCGGATGGGAGCGTGGTCCTAAACGCATGTAATCTTTCCGACAAAGAGGGGAAAGAACGCGTTCACGCGAAGCTGTTTCCATTTTTTAAATGATTTCTTATCTCCCAACTCGATCGGACGGTGCATCTCGTCCTTTCTGGATTAGAAGCTCGGACCCTTGTTTTTTGTTTGTTTCGTTTATCCTCTTTCTCTCCCTCTGTTTCAAGTTTGTCTCGAGTCTGGGAGAGAAAAGGCCCGAGGCAGCTTCCAAACTCGCCGCTGTTGAGTCTCTCAGCGTAATTACAGGTCCGAACTCAGCATGCCTATCGTATCGTATATATACACCTTCGTGAGGGTGTCCCGAATGTTTTAGCTTTGTAGTAATTGAAATTTCGTTGCCTGGACGAAATCATATTGTTGAAAGCGTCCAACGGAATGGTTCAATGATCCAACAAACTTTCGTTTTCGGTCAGGCGAAATGCGCGGGGACGGGAAGAATTATCGATACAAAATGAAAAACATACAAAGACTTTGATTTTTGGAAATTGACGATTCGTTAGCCGTGTTAATTGTGGATTGTCATGATGCTGAAGTTTGAACGCGTCGGGGTCCAATGCGAAATGATCTAAAAAAACTCTCAAAAAATTCCAGTGAATCTCGAATTTTGTTCCCTGCCGAATTTGCAATTCTTAATTTTTCAACCCACATCAGTGATGCGTGAAATAAAAAAAAAAAAATGATGAATTACAAATCTTTTTTTCGTTGATTTCGTTGGACTCGAACGTTGCTTCAGCGTCGTGGTTTGTCTTCGGACACCCGATATAGGTAACGGGGTGCGTAAAATGTATGGTGCACGTGCATCGCTTAAATCGAAGAGTAGCTGCTGGTCCTGGTGCTCCGAGAGTGGTTGGCCCGGCCATTTTGGTCATCAATCAATAACACACGCGGGGGATTGCGCGATCGAGAAGAGAACGGTTTGCCTCTTTTTCTTATTCTCCATTTTTTCGTTCCCCACTTATTTCGGTCTTTCTCAGCTCATATTTTCTTCAAGTGCTGCTGGGAGCTTCGCTTTTTGGAGGTGTTGAGAAACGCTTCGTGGCTCATTTCACCTTCAGTTTATCCTGCTTTCATTCATTTGGGGTTGCCGAAGCGAAATATGAGTTTGACAGAAATAAGTTTCTGGTAAAACGTTACTGGACCACCGCATAAAGGTGTATAGTCATTAAAGCGAAATGTTAAAAACCCGAAGCGATTCTGTTTTCACGTTGATGTTTATTGCGATGGAAAAATATTCTTTGATCCATTCGGTGTGTTAAGTGGATGTGACGTTGATTCATATCGCCTGAGGATTTTCTTGGTTCCAATTAGCGTTTAGCGCGAGTGTGCGATTCTGCATGTGTGCGGTAACTGTGCAGCAGCAGCAGGGAAGGAAAATGAGGAAAGAACGAGCGCAAAGGGGGAGCGACGTTGGGGCATCAGAGGGCAAAGCAGAGGGGAGGAGCGGGGATGACGGATGAAAAATTCTATCGTTGGTCCCCGTGGCGTTTCCCGGGAATCTTGCGTGCGTTTCGCATTCTTGAGTCTCGTACATAGCGCATGATATACATGTACCAGCAACGTTGCCTCGAACCCCGAGCAGCGGGCTTCCAAGCGCAACGTTTTTTTGACAAGATGTAAATTTGTTTCCATTATGATTGATTTTGCGTTGACGTCGCTGATGTCGATTCTTCGGAACTCGTTCGGTAAAGGTCGCGAATCCGCGTGTTGGCTCGTGCGTCTGATCGAGTGGATTCATCGAGAAACGACCGCATATACGGTCGAAAGAAAAACGAAAAACCAACAAAATTACGGAAAAGCGAAGAAAAAAAGCCTCCCCCTGACGATAGAACTGCCGATTTGGACTCAACTCACGTACGTATATATTCAAATAAATATAAATGCAGGTGTAGATAATGTCGACACGTGGAATTGCATACCGGATGATTTGAGTATGTGTGGATGGCGTGTGTACCTAAGGGGCATCCGAAGCTATATGGCGGACGCATGTACACCGCGTTAAAGTATCGTTAAAGCGTCGTTAAACGTAGTGGCAGGCGATTAATGCCTTCAGGTGCCGCGAATCGAAACTCTCGCCTGGTCTCGAACTATTCGACGATTATATACGGGGCGTCCGTGCACCAGACTCTGGTTATGCTATTATATTCCTAAAAATACGGATGAGCGCAACGGATGCGATTTTTGATTATTGGAGCTTATGTTTCGTTCGGCAAGCGCGAGATTATTCGTTCGAGCGTGTTGAAAACTCGAATTTTTCGTCCATACCCACCGCTGGATCGATCACCGATGGATCAATGATGAACCGTTTGATTCGTCGAGTCAAACTAGGACACCCTATAAGTAGCTGCATCGAATAGCACTGATACGAGTTCTACAATCGTATATCTCGGGGGGTAAAAACGAATAAATAAATAAAAAAAATTTAAAAAAAAAAAACAGATAAATAAACGTATACATGCATGTTACCGAAAAATATGGTATACGCGTATAAGCATATATATATATATATAAATGCTTTTTGAAACATCCGCAGCGAGTTTAATGAGGCACTTATTTCTGGGACAATGTACATCGGGCTTGGGTCTGTTCTGCATTAAATTTTCACCGCGACTCATACATCGAGTATTCACTATTTATTTCATATTAGATTATCCCCATAATATGAACATAAAGTATATATTGGTTGGTTATCGTAAAGCAGCAGCGTAGGAATACTTTTGTCCTGCGTAAATATAAAGTCACGTCTATCCCTGTATCTCTCTCTCCCTCTCCTCTCGCTTTCCCGGTTCGGTTGTCCAAGATCTTGAGAAAGGGGCTGGCAAGGGGTGGTGGAGGGGGGGGGGGGAGAGGAAGAGAGACGGAGAGAGAAATCTCGTACAGACTCCGTTCCGCTCTATCGATTTCTAGGATCCCCGCGCGATCTCGCACACACAGCGTGGAGTATTTGCGTGGTCGGCTTTGCGGTTCCGTTCCGTTTGCCACGGCCCGAGAAGGCCGTGTAAGGACTATACTCGCACACGAAGAAAACACGAGGAGGCGCATGCACACACGAACGCACGTGTACGAAGTTTCACGCACCGCGGTACTGTACTGCGTGCACGAAGGAGTGTACCAGCACGGACTCGTTTTGTATTTCGGACGAAAGATCGATCATCAGTTTTCTCTCATTACTTGGCCTAAGATTTATTTCGCCTGCTGCACATTTATTTATCGTTCTCTCTCCCTCCCGTTTTTGCCGTTGCTCTCTTTCGGCGCGTTGCACTCTCGCCGTATTTGAATCGACACAAATTATTTTGAATTGGAATATATACGGATGAAAAGTTGGCTGGGCTCACGCGCGCGCATGACCAAGAAACGAAGTACGAGACACATGTATGATTATGCAAAGTGCTCGCGGGATACTTGAAATAATGAGAATATCGCTGCGTTCTCGGGGCGCTCGAAAGGGGGCGAAAGTCTTTGGGCGACGGGAAATTTCGCTTTTTCTTCATCGTCTCTCGTAGCACGTTCAGCAAACGAACGCGTATATATACGTATTCATAGTATACATTCGAATACGTGGACTCACGCATTTCAGTGAAAGTAGTCGATGAGAGTTGCGCGAACTGCATGAGAGGGAATGCGTGTCCGATTGAAGTATGCTGTATGAGAGAGTATAGGAGGTTATCCTGCCTATCTGTGGGCCCGCGCGCGCGCGAGCGAGCGAGCGAGCGAGCGCAGTGCTAGCACCGTTAAAAGAGCGAAGAACCTTCTGCAAGTTTGCTCTTCGTTTCTATATATCACATTCTTTCTTCATTTTTCACATTTGTTAAAGTAGTGTGTGGATGCGTGTGCGAGTGTGTCCGAGCGTTCGTGCATGTTGATACATTCTTTGATTCTTTCTCCGCACGCGATATACATAGAGTGTCCGGGAAGTTGCGCCGAAATATTACAGGTTTTATGGATCCCTCCGCGCGCCCCGAGGCCGGAGAGAAAAGGTCTAAGAAACGTTTTCCTTTTCGACGCGTTTGATCTGGGATACGAAACCGCTATCGAGTTCGATCGATTTTAGATACACCCCGTACACGGAGAGACATAACACGCACTTTACTCTCGTGAGGAGCAGTATAAAATGGAGAAAGAGGAGTCTCTATAAACATTAAGCTCTCCTTAACTTCACGAGTTCTGGAGTCGCAGGAGCCGTACGGACGAATGCAAGTGCATTGTCTCCGAGCGACCGTAAATAAACTTACCGAGAGTTTCGTTCTGGTAATAAGAGAAAAGACTGGCTTTCCGCGCTCACCCCTCCTTTCGATAAGAACAAAGAGCAGCAAAAAGCCCAGCATCGCGGACTTTCGTTCGCGTTTCACATGTTCGATGTCAGCGTCGAGTTTAATCGGAGTGCGCCGAAGGAAATTCATAAGAATTTGCGAAAAGATACCACCTCCCGCCGCCCCCCACTTTTGTTAATCCTTGCTGCTCATTCGGTGGCAGGAGAATACCGGGTCTCTGGAATTTTCTGCCTCTCGATGCGCGCAGTCGATCAAGGAAAAGGCACACCAATGTTCCGAACGGGGGTCTAGAATCGCGGTAGAATCTTGTTATTCCACTCCTGAAGGCTCCCTTGGAAAATGCATCGTACAAATGTTCTCTTGATGTCATCGATTATTGCGAAGGAATCGTAAGGCAGCTACAAGAATTGCAGCATCGATTAGAAACGCGTGGAACAATCTTCCATTCCGTCGCGTTCAGTTAGGAAGACAAGAAATTTCCAGCCTTCGGTATGAACCTGCCAAGCAGAGAGCTCTCCGTTCTCCGGAACCCCGTAATTATCTACACAGAGGAATAATAACAGCAACGTTGAATGATTCTAGAGGGCTACTCGAGGAGGCCATAGCTGCCCGCATAACCGTTGGAGTATCCCATAGTTTGAGCAAGCTAAATTTTTCTGAAAGTTCCTCGATCATCGATTTTGACTGATTCTTTGCTTTTGTTGGAGAAGACAAGGGCTGGAAGGGGGGAGAAGCGAAGAAGGAGGCATCTTCCAGAGCGAGGTTCTCCTCGATACGGCTCTTTATTTTTTTACCAACCGAGGCAAAAAACTTATTCTCCTTCCTCTTCTTTGTACGCCGGATGCGGGGGCTTCAGGAGGCTGTCTGAAAAGATTGCCAAGTGTTGGCTACCCCAAGGGGAAAGAGGATTGGGAGTGCACAACACCGCGATGCCCTCTTTCCGCGCAGGCTTCTTTGCCGAGGGGGGGCAGGGGGAGACGTTTCTTATTCCTGCTCCCATCATCAAGCCTACACTCCCGAATCATCCGTACAGTCGAGATCAGAAGTCATCCGCTCGTTCTAGGACCTCGAGGAGCCACTTAGCTCTCGCCGTTCCAATCCCTACCGATAGCCCGCGTCCAATAATTACCGGCAGGATCTCTTTGTTCGTTAGATTCCTTTTCAGCCAATATTCCCTAAGGATGAGTTGCAAGCGGAATCGACGAATTCTCGAATTAGCTCCGAAGTGGGCTCTTCACATCGAAACATCCGGAGCGATTAAGAAAACCTTTGTACCTCCATTAAATTCAACTTCTTCTGTCCACTTCGTGTTCTCGCGTTGAAGAAAAGGAGACAAAGTGGAAGAAGAAGAGAAGAAGAAGTCTTCTTGGAGAATGAGCAGATGGTTCAAGCCACGAAAAGTTACTGAAGGCACGCCCTACGAGACGACTGTCGAGAGTTAACCAAGAGCCGTCGGTTCGGTACCCGACGAAACGAGTTTTAAATTGGTCTTCCTTCGCGAAATAAGAAGGGCTAAGCTTTGGGGGAACGGGGAGGGGTGAGGAGGGGGGAAGGGGGGGGGGGGGGGAGGCTGGCGCGTTGTTCATTTGAATACATCGACGGACACGCGAGAGGGAGAGCAAGAGGATTCCATCAGGTTTGTGTATATGCTCCAGGTGCGGAAGATACTGAGCAGAGAATCCCCACCGCGTTTCAATCCCATTCTTGTGTTTTGTTGGGAATATTCATCCGAGTGGAGGAGTTTACGAGAATAGCCCCCAATTTGTGGCATTTTGTGGCTGGCACAGGCAAAGTGCTCAGAACAGAAATATTCTAGGACTTCATCAAGAGGCGAATTCATGGAATCTAAAATAACCTCTGAATCAATGGACGATTTTACTACCCTTTTCACGGATGAGTTGGATGATCATCCAGATCCTGAGAATCATTAACGGTCCGGAGGCTGCACTTTTGGAAGCGTAAAAATACGATTGTTACCGTAGTATTTTTCTTACAAATACCTTCAGGTTAGGAAACAGTTGATTGGGATTGAATCATTTTCGTGACTCCTTTGACAAAGACCGAGGATATGCATCTTTTCAGTTTTGCTCTGCGGGAGTATCAAACTCGAACGGTGGAGTATTCTGGATCACGCTAATACAGTGGGTCAGAAGTTATGTGAGGCAGGTGTTTGAAGAATTAGAAGAGAGTGCGTAACGCGAAGCCGGAAGATAAAGGTATAGAATAAAGAAGGTTGTAAAGTAAGGAAGGAGATCTCGATTAATTTCCCTTCTTGTTTGATCGCTTCACAAATTGGGATTCTGGATTCATTGGGAAAGTATTTCTGAATTACAACATCTTTGTGGAATGGGGATGAAGTAAAGCAGCCTGGAATTCATCTCGTACCAGCATATATAAACATTGGAGGCTGTCTTACGTATTATGTGTGGATGTAATGGACACCGTAACAGAGGATGAAGCCTGTTTCGGCCCATGTGAACCCAACGTCATGGATAACAGTACACGTACGGTTAACCGATGAGAGTGTGTATGAACGGATTTTATGAAACATCGTGAGTATAGGGAAGCCTTTAAATTATATGTGTATAACGATATAGGAATGCATCAAACGTTTGACTGTATATATGCCATTTATTTGTATGCACGTATACTATATGCTCGGTTAACTCGTCGTGCTTCACTCGCCACGTGCTCCCGTTAATTATTCAACGAACGGATACGGGATTAGCAGGTTCCAGCTCGCGCTCTAAGCTCGTTTCATATCGAGTCCGAGAGAGCGCCTTCTCCAATAACATTTCCTGATACACTGGATGGAGGACATCGCGAATTTCCTACTGGTCGCTCTCTCTCTCTCTCTCTCTTTCCTCCTCTTATCTCATCGCTTGTTTCGTGGTGCTGCATGATTTCACATGCCCAGGTTTGAGTGACTAATCCTATTAAAAAATGTAATGACAATCTCGAAAATAAAAAAAGATCCACTCAATCGAAAGCCAACGAAAACTGAAATTGATGGTACATTAGAAATATTTGAATGGCACTAAACTTGGATCAGGTGGGGAATCCATTTTTCTTCGGGGTAACATTGTCTCGATCATTATACGAGATAACACGTGAATCAGGTTTCTTAGGAACAGCCTCAATGTGCGTCCAGGAAAGATTGATCAAGACACCCACCTCTTTGAGAGGTTTTCTCGATTAGCATACGTCAATTGGTTCTACGTTAATGGCGTTATGCACGAGGGATTCTCGAGGTGAGTCTTGATAGGGAAAAATGCATGTATATGTTTAATAGCAGTGAGCGGTGGATCGAATCACATCGACGACAGAAATAAAATGATGGGAAATGGAGAGCGAAAAGTAGGAGAGAGGAAGAGTAAAGGGAGAGAAAAGGCAGTAGCAGTTTCGTTGCTCGACTCGTCCTTGATGATATCCGTGATGATCATGCTGCTCTGGAATGGAAGAATTGCCACTGCAACTAATGAGACCGTAAGCTTTCAATGTACGAGAATAAAAATTCAATGAAAAAGCTGGCGCACCCATCCGAATGAGGAACAAATACGTGCTGATTGTACGATTGGAAGAAGAGGCTCCTCGTATGAAATGGCACAAAAATCTCGTCCTGAATCAGATTGAAAAGAAGAAAAAGATGAAGACCCTTGAGAAGTTTCTAAAATATTCCGTAGGATAAATGGTCGAGGTGATAAAGGACCCTTCAAGAGAGCGCAGGAATAATAATGACGAATTGGTCGGGATTGGTGTTTGAAAGATTAGAATTTGCACCAAAGGGAGTCGCTTTCCTCTTAGATCGCTGGACGATGGACTTATTCAGTATCCTACTGACGCAGTGAACACTGTGTCTCTCTTGGACATTTGCAAAACCTCTGGCAAAGCATACGGCGGGTCTATTCGGATAGTGATTGGTGGGTTTTCAGGTCGATTCATCTTTCCCGCATCGTCGAATACTCAAGCATACTTTTTGGAGATGCGGATAGAGCCCGAAGACCGTTCCACGAAAAGACATCAAATCGCAGACAAACGAAAGAGTTGAGAAAAGAGAAAAGAAAACAATCGTGATGGGCCCGGCTCTATCATCCGGTTGTTCTCCTCACCTTGTGGAATGATAAAGGAAAAAAAAACCATACGAGACAGAAACAAAAGAAGGAGAAAAGAAGAAGAAGAGCCAGAAAAAAATAAACGAGTAAAGTTATACGTGCTTGGAAAAAATAAAATAAAAGCTTAGAGGCGCGAAGAGATGCGATAAAAGAAACAGTGAAAACATCGCCAAGGATTCGAGTCACGTCTCCGCGTGATATCCTGCATCCTGAGAAATCAGGCGTACTGCAATCCTAGAATAGATAGGGCCAAGCGCGAACATAAATAAAGGTATAAAAAAAAGAACTAAAGTGCAGACGTAAAAACTGTTGATAATTCGCACTCGTTTGTTTCACGAACCAGGTTTAGGTCGTTTTAGTCGAAGTTGTTCCGTCGTTCTTCCGATCCACCGTCCGAACTGGGCTCAAAAGACGTCCCAATAAGATGAAACTACATATGCATTAGGACGAAGGACGATCGAATAAAAAATTTACAATTATCAATCGTTCCTCTCGTATCAACCGCAAAGTCAATAACAAAAACAATCCAATGATTTTTTTGGTCCTGAAAAAAATATTTCTTCGACTTGCATCCAGCCCTTTCCTATCGCCTTTAGGACACCCTATGTACGCGTACATTTCACGAGTCCTCGTACCGTTCGTCGGAGCACGTCCGTCTTCCGAGGCACGAGGACGGCCCCGTGTGACATGTATCCGCAACAGCCAGCCTGAGCAAAGGGCCCCTGCCCACTGGACACCAGGAAGCGAAGGAATGAATGGTCGTAACCGTGGCTGCATACATATGTACACGTGGGTTTGAGCGTATGCGATAGAGCGAGCAAGAGCCGGTGCTGGCAACATTGCGCGACATCGAGAGAGGAAAAGAGCTAGAGAAGGAGAGAACGAGCCGAAGCTGAAGAAATCGAAGAAGCTTGAGAAGAAGAACGAGAGAAGAGGAAGAGACGAAGGGCTCCAAGGGAAGAGGATAAGGAAAAGGATAATGTGGTATTCGAACCTCGTGGAAACCACTCTTCCGGGTGTCATGTGTGGAGGTAATCGATCCTTCTGAATCTGGATACGTTTTTTCGATTTGCCCCTCTCTGTAGCTCCTCCAGGAACCAGCTAATCGATACCCCAGATTCCTACTTTTTGTCTTCCTTTCGAATTGAGTTATTATGATTCCTTATCCAAATTTTCATTACTTAGTGATGAATAAATGAAAACAGTTTATCGAACAGGATTCCTCGCAGATGCTTTTTTCTATGTAAAGACTCATTCAAAGGCTCATGAACATTTGCATTCGATCCGCCAACGCTCATGGAGGCAATCCTCTCGCATGTGCTGCATATTCGCTCTCCTCTAATTGTATCTAATTAGATCAGGGTCATTTGCATTCGCGTGTACGTTCCGACGGAGTATTGCTCCACATGGGATCTGCCACATTATACAAATGTGCACCACACGCTTTGGCAGTTACAAAGTGAGCCATATACGAATCTGCGATCCTCGTTAGTTATTCACTTCCTGTCCACCGTAAAACGACCTCGAAAGGCCGCTGAATAAACGGGCCGAAATACACCGCGGCTTTGACACGCTGTTCGTTCTACACACGGGCCGAGGCGGTATTGGCATTTACAAAGTTTTTCGTTTGTCAACATCAATTGCGGCCTACTTCGTGATGCAGTAACCGATTCTGTGATTCTCGACGAATAATACAAGCGTCTTTCCTCGTTGGTCGAACCACGCCTACAAACTCCACTCCGAACCTTTTTCCGACTTGCACACAATCTGAATGGTACCAATTTGGCTGTGTCCAGATAGCGGATACGAGGCATTTACCGCTAGGACATCATCGCGAAGATACGCCTGCGTGGTATAGAGAAATTGGAAAATACATGGCAAAGTAAAGTAGTCAGCCAGTGTCCGTTAAACGAAGTGAGCCCGTGGCTCAGCAGCTCTGAACCTGTTCAACTCTGCAATCAGAATCACGCGAGCCAGGTATACTTGCGGGCTACCTCTTACCGATGGCATTCTTTGACTACCTGTTTCGAGCTAGACTCGGTTCAAAACTAGTTCACCCTCTCTCGCTAGCCATATCGAGTTCAATGGTCCTTGTACTTTTGATCTGGTAGTCCGTTTAAAGGCTTTTCTTTAGTCCTTTGCCTTCTCATCTTTACTCTGATTAGTAACCGAGCTTTACGACATTCACGACAAAAGCAAATAGCCCCGCGGAGAACTCATTGACCCAGCTGGAGTAGGCGACAGTTAGCCAACCCGAAACACGGAAAGTCAGCGCGTGCAGCACGCTCCAGTGAATCGTCCATGAGACTCGAGTGCACGGCCTTCCAATTTTATCGCTTAACGGAGTCAGCAACGAGGTGAGCCTTGAAGAAATAGCGTCCAACGATCGAGAACGAAGAATTATGATTGGTCGCGGCTCAACTGGTCTCTTGCTCCTGAAGCTTTAGAATTCAAGAGGCAAACAAATATTTATAATGCTCGTTCTAAAAATAAAAGACTCGATTAATCCAGCCTCATTGTCAAAAATGAACGTTTGACGATCAACATTCCGGTGCACGGCTCGGCGTTGATGCTTGGAGCGCTTAACAGAGTTTAAAATATATAATATCCTCATAGGCAATATCCAACATGGGGGTTTCTCAGTCTACTATTTACGAGTTATCCAGGAGCCGGTAGGGAGAGCAAAGTAGCCGGGCCGATGAAGATAGCTCGGGATGGCAAGAGGGAAGGTCTTACCTCGAAGATCTTTCCCTCTGCAGTTTACCTCGCTCCTTCTTCAGGGCTCCAGCTCTGGCTACTGATGGCGAGTACATTCACGAGCACGGGCCCAGCGAATGATTCAAACAGCTGAGTTCCCTATAAGGCAACAGGAAATGCGATCCGGGAATTAGATGAGGCAGCATTTAACTTGGATTGCCAACCGATAAGTTTAGCAACCTTGATCCTTTTCTCGCTCGTGTACTTACGGATATTTGCCTGCATTGCTAGCGACTCGTATAATCTCTCGGTGCGAGAGAAGAGCTCATAAAATATTGAGAGTTTACCGGCTTAAGAGGTCCAAGACACCTGCCACGTGCGAGATCTCTCCAGGTGCGATCGCTCCTCGGAGAGGGAGGTAGGAATTAAAAAAAAACCTGTATCAAGTGGGAACACGTGGCTCGTGCAATACTACAGTTCCCTTGATACCACCTCCTGATATTCTTGCATAACCAGAGTATATACTTGAGTAATTTATCGCGCTAAAGGGAGAGAGAGATAGAGAGAGAACGGGAAGCATAAGAGACCTAGGATCACGTCTGAACGCAACTGATTACACAAGATCGTGTAAACGAGAAAACGGCACTTTGCATTTGCGAATTCGACTTCCGGTCAGATCCTTGATAACTGGCCGAGATTTGTCTGTACCAGCATAGCGGATCAACAAAATTTGGTTATCCTCGTATGTAGATTAATTTCGGGCTTGAAGAGTTTCAGCCGACGAGGATCACTCGGAAGGGCCACGATGAAATACAAACGCGGACAAAAAGGTTCGGATGATTTTTTTTTCCTGTCGCGCCACAGCTTCTCCGACCACAATATACATCCCCCTCGTACAGTCGAATTTTACGACACCGAAGATCTGCCCAAGGCTCACAGTCCGATATATCACAAGTTATTGTTTGCTTTTTATTTATATTTTGCTATTTCGAGATCGGCGAAGTTACGAAGTAGCTCCGGGGCAATTTTATGATATGGCACGTTATTGGTATTAGTCTTCGACTATTAGCGAAAGAGACTCGTCCGAGCAGAGGGTTAATATCGCGATCGTTTCTCAACGGTCTCGTCGATCCTTGCGCCATACGAATGCTCCCCCCCCTCGTTTCAACTCCTCCGTCTTCTAACCACTCTCCGCCGTTATTTTGCATCCTTATTTCATTCGCATTTTAATCTCTTTCTATCCTCGCTGCTGAGGATTTATGAGGTACGCAACTCCGTGCGGTTGCCCCGGAGAGAACTATCCCGAGGACAAGAGCCGCGAATGAGAGAAGTCAACGCAAGGCAAATCGTGTTAAATCGTTTATGCTAATTCATCTATCTACTCACATGTATATATATATATATCATCAGACATCGTTTCTTAAAATATCGTATTAATAATGAATAACTTTAATTCATACAATATGTAGCTACAAAATTGTATTCGTTTGAATCAATTTTGTGTTAATCATTGAAACCTATGTAATTGGAAAAATAAAATGATAATTAAAACATGTTACGTGTTCATGTTAACATAAAATTATTGCAAAACGTCGTTTAAGGTCGTTTTACTCTTTAGATCAAGCCAGACCCGCATATTCGTTGGTTCACTATTGGTAATTCTGTGCACAGAGGGCTGAACGTCGACTTAGTGGACTATCAACGTCGGCCGAGCCTATCTTTCTCTTATCGCGTAACACGACACGAAATCAATGAAGAAACCTCACGAGAGTGTCTATAAATGGATTTGTCGACTGTTCAACCGAGATTTCCGTGCCCAGTCCCTCTCGCTCTTCTTCGGCCTCCTACGGGATTTTCTCCGAAGAGAAAATCCAATTAATCGTTGTTTCTCATTCCAAGAACTTTTCAGAATCGTTACTTCTTATTTATATCTAACAGAATTAACAAATATTTATAATTCGTCAGTGAAATTGATTGGGAGAAAACTTACGTGCTCGTCGACCGAATATGTCAGCTCTCCATCGTCGTAAAGGACGAACCATCTTCGTTGCCATCTCTGTAAAATAAAAAAATAAAAAAATATAGTTATAGCTTGAGTATTCGCTTTTATAAACTCTTCACTTTGGTAGCTTTTTCGAGAATGAACGAAATTTTTTCGTGGTTCTCTCATTTATCAGGTTATGAATAATGATAATCAGGGCGAAATTTTTCATTTACGAATATTTCACGAGGAAAAAGATTTTTTTTGGATTAATTATTAAGGTGGATGGGTGACGGATATGCGATCATTGCACCAACAATATTTTTCGAAAATCTCAAAAGACGAAACTTACTTTAAAATAATAATATTATTATTTTCGAAATATAATCAGTACAGAATCAACATTTCCATACAATTTTATTATAACAAAATGTTTGAAGAGTTCATTTTGACTAGCGTGGTGCAACAGCTGCTGCTGTTGTTGATGTCACGCTGTCAGTTTGGTTTACAAATTTTATAGGTTATGAAGTGAGTTTACTGTCCAAAGTAATATTGCAGTGGAGGAAAATGAAAAAATGAGCGATAAACAAGTTTACCGGGATAAAAATGGTCGTTTTATAAAAACTGACAAAAAAAACGTGGCAAGCAAACGAACGACAATATATGACCAAAAAATCGAACCGACGTCACATGTGAACATAGTATATCGAATGCAGCTTTGCCAAACGTTATACCCATCCATTTGTCGTGTAATCTCAATGATTTCTCATCAGATAGTTTTCAATATTTCAGACGATTTTCAAACGTAAGGTTCAAAAACTAAAATACGTATGTATTCTTGAATATTCATGAAATACAACGATCGATTTTTTTTTTGCGAAATCTTGGGTATAACTAATGAAAAAATTCAATACCTTTTCATTTGTGAACGAATAAACGACATGGTAACTAGTGTCCAAATTTTGCAAATCTATCCCGTACATATTCATTTTTGCTTACAAAAATTATCATCGCGAAATCTCGGATAGCGAATATTCGCACATTAAAATCGCTCCTTTCGCTGAAAGTTCAAATGATTTTTCAAACAGAGTTATCGATAAAAAAATAATGGTTTTTAAAGCGCAACATGAAGGAAAGAAAATCTGCTTTCAAGGAGGCGCAGAGCACCCAAAATAATGTGAATCGATTAAATCGCAGTTTTAAAAGCGCAAAAATTGTCATTTATTAATGACACTAAAGTTGAAAGATAACTGAAATTTCGAGACGAATTTCGTGCGCGGTAATCAGGCGATGATACAAAAGAGGTGAGAAGACGCGCTATGGATGTCAAATCGGAAAACATAAACGAAGTGATCGGTCATATTAAGTCATGCGATTATAAATCGGCGATGATCAATATGCGCATAGCATCGATCCTCGGTGTACGCATCGGGGCGAAGAAATCTCTTTTCTCGTGCGCGGAACGAGATAGCGTGGACGACGAAAGGGGATGGGGGCGTGTGGGGGCGAGAACCGAGCGGGACTCTCGATCTGTTCATCCCACACGGTTATACTATTGAATATTTATTTCCAATAGCTCGTACATACATTGGTAATGCGTGTTGAAATAATGATAAATGACAGTTCTAAGTACTTCGTTCCATTTGCTTATTTTTCCTCGAGCGTATCGCCCTAACTGTCTTATTTTCACATAAATATTTCCTTCATATTTTCTCGAATCCACCAGATAATTGATATTTATTAATGATTTTGAAAATCCTCAGCAGCGTTTGAACGCACCGCGGAATAGTTTGAAACGGTTACTGGCAGACTTGGCTCTCCTTTCATTTTTATCTCGCTCTATACACATGTAAAGAGGATCTCGAGGGTTCCCTGCACTGGAAGCGGCGGGCACGCCCGATCGGAAATCCCGATAACCCCGAGGCGGCAGCGTGATTCCATCACGCTTCGGGCTCTTTCCTCATATTAAGCTCCCCCTTTTTCTCTTATCAACATTTTATACGATCCTTCAACCCTCTTTGCTTCACCGGGACCGGAATCTTGCTCGCTTCGATTGCAAAATACTCGGCGAGTTCTTCCGGAGTCACAAATCGTTTCGTTACTAAAACAATCTTTTAAAATTGTTTCCACTCTTTTCACGGCTCAGCGATACTCGAGTAGAGAAAAAGAGGGCTAAATAAATAATGAGACGAAAAAGTCGAGAGAGCTAGAAGAAACTTTTTGAAATCGAACCGAGAAATATGACCGAATTTTTATGTGTCTCGAAGAGGTTTTTTTATATATCGCTTAATATTTGGACAGCGCGCGTTAAAGTGACGCCATTGAAAGGAGACTCGGATCTTTGAGGACACTCTTGGAGGTGCGCAGCTGTGAGCCTTCTGCGTTTCACGGTTCATTGTATGCTAATCCTATTGATTCTCCGTGTGGGTACTCTCAAGAGTATTATGCCCGATGCGTGAATGCCGTGCGTGTGAGACTCGCTGTACATACGGGCGCAAGTTCATGGCTCCTCGCTATGAGCGAAGTGCGTCTCGTTGTCTTGCGAAAAAGTCTGTGCGTATTCGCGGCTGAGGCGAGCAACGAAAGGTCGTTACGTGTTTCAATACGGAGGTGAAATTTTCTTCTTCGTCCAGAATCATCGGAGTGTGTCGTTTGGGACTCTAGCGGTATTAAAACCTCTCTGCGAAAGGTGTTCGAGAATCGTACTAAAAAATCAATGAAATTCACGATCAATCAAAAAGAAAACATCGAAATTTATGCTCTCCAACGAATTTTCCTCCTCCTCGGAAGCAACGCCGCGAGTATCAACGAACCTTACTCAGCAGCAGCAAATAAAAGTCCACGCGGGACTGGATGTAATGTAATCATTGTTACTGCGCTATTCAATACACATATTGGCACTCACGGTAGAGATAGTCAACAGTAAGAAGTTGCTACTGCGTGAAAATGTGGCTTATCAGTGATAAGGCGACATTCGACTCTCGGTCGAGTTGCTTTCGCAAGCTCTATCTTTCGCTTGCCGGCCTCAGGAGTGTATCGACAGACTCTGTTGAGCGTAGTGCACCGGTTTTTCTTCGTTCTTATCGGCTAACCAGACTCCTTCGGATGGATAGAATAGGACGGAGCCGGCGGGGAGAGATTCACGTCGATGCTAAGTAGCAAAGTGTGTAAAGAGAGCTATCGCAGATACGCCTGGTTATTTTCACCTTGTACGCCCCATTTTCCAATACTTTTTACCCGTTTGAGTAACGCGATGCCCACTTCGAGGAAACGTTTTTTTTTTTGTTAAATACGCTTGTTCCGCACGTTGCTTGACCGCGGCACTTCGATAGAACGGAAATAAATCGATGAAAACCAATTTGAAAAAGCGCAACTATATTATTGTTTTTTCTGTTTTACAATGATGCGAGAAGCGATGCGAGGGGGACGAGGGAAGAAAAATGATCGTTGCCAACAACCTGTGCGAACGAATCTCATGAAATGTTTGTCAATGATGAACGAGCCATGAAATCGGCATGGCAGTACGTTTAAGTTATACGTGAATAGTTCGGATAAATACACGCGCATCTATTCATGACGAACCAATATGTGGATGATCACAATATAGGTATATGTTTACACGATATCTGTTGGTATAATGTAGTTTTGTACGAAGGAGGAGCAGAGCTAGTATGAGAAATTAGCATGAGGCGCGTACGGTCTTGTAGCATCCCGTCAACCTCGTATTTTCTACTCGTTTCTTTCGTGCTCTCTTCTTATTTTCAACTTTGTTCTTTACTCTTGTCTCATAACAGCCAAAGCACAGTCGCTTGTATAGGTGCTGTATTTTTTTCATTTTACTTTCGACAAACAAACGTTCGAAATGGTAGAAAAACGTAATCGTAGATGAACGGAGAAAAGCTGTTGATTAAGCGGAAACTCTGATGTATTTTGGTGGAAATTTTCTCCCTGAATATCCGTCTTCCGTTCATTGGCCTCTTCTGCTTCTATCGAATCGAACAATCTGCTAGTAAGTTAAGAGGCTCGCCATTAAAAGCTTGCAGGCCCAACGGTAGGGAGTGAGAGAGAAAGAGAGAGATCCCGGGAAACAAGTTGAACCGAAAAAAAACGATGGAATAAAACTGGGAATGAAAAAAAATTGGAAGAAAAAAGACGCGAAAAACGTACGCATGAGAGTGCAGCAGCACCAGCAGCAGCAGCAGCAGGTTGTCCTGCGCGATTCGGTGTGCTCAGTTTCTCGCGTGTTCAATAAATTAAACGAGGCCATAGCAGATAACGCACGCCCACGGTTCGTTCTATATTTTGTATAAATAAATGCGTACGCTACCACCTATACACGTATCCATTGAATTCTTTATATAGGTGTCGATTGACACATTAAAAAATCGACGTACCAATGTACATCGAGAGGGACACCTGTGATACTGGACCACGTCCAAGAGACCTATATATTATTCTTCACCTGCATCGCCGAGTTACGAAGGACGAAAAATGATAAAAAAAAAGGAGCCTCGAACACCACGATAAAAAACGGATCTCCGACGCTCTCACGAACACAGACAAATGCGTAGAGACACATAAAAATGTAATGCATATGCAGCAGACACTTGGAGATCGGATGAGAGATTCTCGCTCGTGGGAATATAACTCTTTCCGAGCAATTTGCATTGAAAAAAAAAACGATAATTAAAATATTTCGAATGTTCAAATTCGTTTTACGTGTATGATACGGATAGAGATGGATTACAAAGAGATAAGCCACTGCTGACACACTCTCGAAGCGAACGGCCTCCTCGGTCGTGCTGAGACAATTTGCTTTCATCTATACGTATATACATACCGTACTAAACGTTTTCGAGTATACATCGTTTGATACGTGTACATTAGTACACAGGTATTCAATATTTTCCGTCGTAAATTCGAGGCAAATTAAAGCTTTATAGACAAGATCAGCTTCCCCCTCTTTCACTTTCTTTCTCTCCCTTCTGTAAGGCTTACGTAAAATCGTTTTATGAAAATACCATTGAGAGAGCAGAGATTCGCTCCGCGGCGAGTTATTGCCGAAGAAGAGGTCAAAGGACCCTCGCTGTTCGCATTCTCCTTAAAGACTCTCCGATCTCTCGTCATCGTGTGTGCGCGCCTTTTTTCTCCTTCTCTTTTATATTTTATATTCCTACATCCTACAAGAGCGTAATCGTCGATTATGTAAAACGTTATTACAATATTAGAAATGCGAGAGAGAGAGAGAGAGAGAGAGAGAGAGAGAGAGAGAGAGAGAGGGAGAGAGAGAGAGAGAGAGAGAGAGAGAGAGAGAGAGAGAGAGAGAGAGAGAGAGAGAGCGAGAAAACACAACAGCAAGATTCGTTTCGTCACTGTTGGCGCTAGACGAAAAATTCGTGCGAAGAACTCATTTAGAAAAAGAATAAAAATATCGTTGTCGAATCATTTATCTCCCTGATATTGGCCAATCGTTAATACGAGGGGTCAGTAATGGGAATGCTCACCTTTGCACAATATCGTGTGAGCCTTTTTTCTTCCTATCATTCAACGATATCGGAAGATTGGACACGATCCCGCACACCACACGAATATGTCTGTAGCAGATTTGCTTTTTCTTTAATTTTTTATTCCCGCATGCGCATATATCACACGCTCCCCAACACAACACATCGCGCAGAAAAGTCCATTGCAAATTCACGATCCTGGGGCCAGTTACTCCTCCTCCATGATATATACGTGCAACGTGTACGAGAGGAATTAGAAAGTGAACTCATGCCGTTCTACCACAATATACTGTCCATCGCTTCATCCCTCTCTCTCTCTCTTTCTTATTCCCAACGTTGTTTCGACTCGCTGTCCAGGCATCGAACGTGACAAATTTCAGCCGCCACTCGATGCTTTTTATTCCGGAATCGTTCGATCAGTTTTTCACGCATAAATCAGTGTAAATCAACGAATTAGTTTAATACAACATAAAAATGGACGGTGCGATTTGAATGATCAGTCAAAAGTCGTAAGCCTGACAAGAAATGATGTAATTTTCATGAATTCCTCTATCCGTAAACAGAATTACATAACGTTCCAGTAAATCGTGTCAATCGTCATCAATCACAAAAAAAACGAATTGTGTAACGCTCGAATATGGGAGAAAATCAAATATATGTTGTATATGAAACCTCCCAATAGTTTCGAGAGAAGGGAAACATTAAAAACGAGTTGTCGAGAGACCAAACGGAGTTACGAAAATATACTTATCTGCCTACATAACACTAGCAATCTAATGTACAAAATATTCTACTCAACAGTGTCATATATATGCACTTATAGTTCTAATACATCGCACGAAAATTTTTTATAAATGTATACGCGAGTGTGATCGTGTTAAAGATTCACGAGACGTGGCTAAATCGCGCCGTGAGAAAGTACAAGGAGCCTTTGGGGGTCCATTAAACACCAAGATCAACTCGGTTTTGTTTATTCTTCTCAGTTGCTGCTGCTGCTGCTGCTGGTCGACTAGAAAAACTGTTTGCACACGTATATAACGCTTTAAAGTTTAGACGTCGTGGCTGCACTATTCGTTGCATTATAACCCGAGGGTAGGCACGACTAACGTAACATCACAACTATATATAAGTGAGAGAAACGTATATAAGTCCAATAAAAAAATCGAGCAATTTCGATAGACGAAATTCTCTCCGGAAACACTGACGTAGCCTATTTGTATTTAAAAAAAGTTGTGGAAATGGAAAAACGAAGCAATCTGAGATTCGAACGTAAAGATTCCTATATGAAACGTTGACATTTTTCAAGCTGCGTAGATTCGAATAAATTCACCATTTTTTCTTGCTCCCTATAGATCAAACGATACCTCCGTATATTTGTATATTTATATTCGTACTCGTACGTACGGGCGTGTATGTATGTCGTGTGGTTGGTTCTACTGGTGGTGGGTCGGTGGTTCGTCTCGGTTCGTCGACCGAGGATGGAATGCAAGGCATAACCTACCGTAACACACCGCGCGCCACGCCAACACCGAGAGTCCTACCAGCGCGGCAGCCCTGCCACCACCAGCATACACAACCATTGCAACCATCATGACGACAGGAGACCCGGACGGTCGCCTGCGCTCAGCTTTCGCGAGTCTCGCGATGAACCTGTGGAGAAAGAGAGGGAGAGAAAAGTGCGAAATTTTGGAAATACGGAAAGAGAAATTGTGGTGCGTTTCGGCCGCCGCGGGGGTGCGGTTCAAAATGAGGGGGTATTCGAACCCACGGAAAATTAAATGTTCCCTTGAATTTTGTACCTTACAGCAAAATTAATCGATTTTTTGCTCACACGGAATCTCTGATAGAATGCATCGACTTCGTGATTATCGAAGAAAAAGAGGACGAAGAGGAATGAGAAAGAAAATGAGCGAAATGCATAGAGATGCGAAAGGAAATGACGCGCTCCACATGCGCAAACCTCACACTTTCTCTCTCCCTCTCTCTCTCTCTTCCATCTTCTTTTGCCTTGCAATCGCAGTATTTGCCAACAGAAATGATCATTATGACGGAATTCATGCCTTTTTCCATCAATGAAGTCCTTTTTAGGTGCACGAACATAACGGTGCGTCAATTCAACAGCGAAACGCCTGTAGAGTAAGCATGTTATTTCGATATGCAGTTGCACGGCGAGTGCACATCGAGCACTACGTCACGTCAAGTGTCACGTCATCGTTGGCGATCGACACTGGTCTCTTCTCTCTTTTCCTACCACCATATGCACGAACGATTAATCAAACGCGCCTGGGCCTGGTTCGTTTCCTCATCGAGAGAAGAGCAGAGAGAGAGAGAGAGGACGCGATTCTCCGATGGCGAGCACACTCGACGTGATACTCGCGAATACCAAACCGGCGTTTGAGTTATATATATTCCAGGAAAATTAATGATCTCTCCTGTCTCTCACGAGAGATTAATACAGCCCCGCAGTGTTGTTATTATATTTATTTATTTCATTTTCTCTCAATCTATTTTGATTTATTCTATTTCGGATGAACGAATACTTTCGTACAGGATTTTTTGCAGAACTTTTGTTTCTCCGGACACTTATCGAGTCGCAGTAGAATAATGGATATTGCGAAGGAAAGTGATTCGTTTCTTTGGAATCGATTAAAAGTTCTAGCGAGCCCGGAGGACACTCGCGTCATTTCGCGAAAACGTTAGATGCCGTCGTAATTCACTTTGACACGATTGTTTTTTTTTGTCCTGACTCCCTACAGTTCCGATCAAGTCGACCTGAATTCGTTTTGTGAAGTTTCATACCGAGGGAAAACTCCTCCTCCTCCTTGCGACTTTCTATCGCTTTTTATCAATCGAAGCGTCAATTTCCGCGATTTTTTTCTGCAACAATGTTTTGCCCCGACAATTGTTTCCGCAACGATCGAGCTCGCCGGTTTTACCATTTGTCTCTCTGCCAAACGGAGAATCTCGAAGAGTAAAAGCAATTATAAAAACCACACGTAAGTATGAAAAACTGAAATGCGAGCACTCTATCTGTATAATTAAAAGATTCAGAAACACAATCGCATTATACAGCATCCGCAGAGATAGCTTCGTCTTTGTTGAGAAATAAAGAATGCGGAGACTGAGAAAAAGCGTGACACACATAGTACACGGGCATTACGAGAAAACTGCAATTTTTTTCAGGCTCCTTATTCCTTATTAATAATTTTTTCAGTACGGAATGCCAACATCGATTGACGGCAACGATCGATACCGAAAGACCATTTTCGATGGAGAAAATAAGCGAGCAATGAACCCAGAAAAATCAACGGACATCAAAGACGAGAAGTTTTGTAAAACGGGTGAAGAACCTCTTCCGAAATTACGCTTGACCGAGTGAGCACCTAATGTCCCATACGTGCGTGAGCAAAGAGGAAAGAACATTAAAAAAGAAGCTTATAACTAATGGAATAGAAAATTACTATGGAACTTGAAATGCAGTCTGAAAGTGTGCATCTTTCGAATGCACATATAACAGAGATATAAGAACGCGAACTAATACCAGCCTATAAGGTGCACTCTTGTTTCTCTTTGGCTTCGGGGGGACCCCGGAGTTTCCAGGAAATACCGCAACGTCGTTTCCGGGTCGATCGAGACTCACCGATGGTTAAGAAAATATTTCCTCGCGGGCACCTAAGCTCTCCTTCCTTCTTCGTTTATAGTTAACTCTCATATATATACGCATATCTATCTGCATATGGGGCCTACCATTGAGAAAATATCACGATGTTATTTTTTATTTTCTCAATCGGTTGACACAAAAAAGCATGTCAAACGTCGACATCCTTCCGTGATACAACTAAAAAGGCATCAAATTTAGGGATTTTTTCATCAACTTTCATTTTGGAACAAATAGCTGGACGGTAGATTATCGTTTCAAAAATCTCTCCGCGATCTTAAGGCTGAAATTTAAGGTATAAAAATAGCCTTCATGGATCGACAGTCAAAATTTCAAATCGATTAACTTTTTAGTTTTCCAGATATTTGCTATTAAAAATGGGTCATTTTGTACGGGATGCCTATTTCACGTTTTTTATTACATACGCTAAACGGATTTTACAAATTTAATAGAAAAACCAGTCACGTGCATGCAGTACTATTGTGGGGTTAATATTTAAAGAAATGAGAATTTTTGACCGTTCAGTTTCGGAGATATCGTCTGTTGAACTATCTTAATTTTACTTGACACAAAATAAGTTTTCGTGACAAAAAATAAGATTTTGGGAAACAGTGACACTTTGATGCTCTACGCTATAGTAATAATGTACTGAAGAATGGCGTTGTTGCCATGATTACAGCGCCACTCTCTTTACGTATAGAGGACCTCTATATTCATGCACGAGACGTGATTGTGGAGAACAGGCATAGAGTGTACGAGCTTTGACAAAATCGTGTATAGCCGCGGCAGCACCGTATAAGCATTGAATTTCATTGTACGCTGCGAACTTTTAGATCGTACGTGTAAATGCAGTGTTAATTTAACAAAATTGGGGGACGAGGATTGTGCGAAAAAAGAATAAAATCAATTATTTTATGACGCTGAAGTTTGCAACGTTCGAGTCGAACCGAGTGATCTAAAAAAACTCTCCAATAATTTCAGTAATTCTCCAATTTCGTTCCCTATCGAATTTGCATTTCATAGTTTTTCAACTTGCACCGATGCTTCGTGAACTAAAAAATTGATGAATTAAAAATGTTTTTTTTTTCGTTCATTTCGTTGCACTCCAACGTTGCAAAGTTCAGCGTCGTATTATTTTTGGTGCTAATGGATTTGCTTCTGTGCTTAAAGCGATCAATAATGAATTAACAAATTGTTATGATTGCGATGGCGAACGTGCGACGTGTCACCTAAAGAGGAGAAAACAATTAAATAAACTAAAAAATCTTCGAAACGTAGTTATTGCATGGAGATAAATTTCGAGTCAGGAACAGGTAAACCCTACATGAAAGGTTCCATAGCAGGTCGCTTCTTCGTTCCATTTCCTTTCCTTTGCGCGGCTTCCTCGTCTCTCGCCTCGCGATCCTTCGTTCCTGTAATCTTACCGCAGTAATCTTTGTCCGCGAGCGAGAGAGAGAGAGAGAGAGAGCGAGAGATGTAGAGATGGAAGGAGAGGGAGGGAGAAGATAAATAAAAAAAAGAGATGGAAAATATTCATCGTTCTACTGAAAATTTCACCTCTCTCTTGTTCCAAACGACACGCGCGCACACACACTTATAGAAGTAAATGTATATTAGGGAGTGCGTGCACCACGGATTATTACGAGAACGTTAGCTAATTCGGTCCTTCTCCAACTTTATAATGAGCGCCAAAGGGTGTGCATTTTCTAAACTCATGCCTCGTGATGTGGCATTATATTATACCAGCCACTTTTACGAGGCCTGCGAGAACAATGAAGAAACAACGGCGAAGAAAAGAAACATAAATAAAATTGAAAAAAACGTTTCTCGAAAAATAATTCTGCTCACGAATCGCGTCCGCGTTATTGCGCGACGACGACGTTGTAAAAATCGATTGGCGATTAATTGAGAAGAAGAAAAAGTCAATTAAAAAAAAAATAAACACATTATTTTTATTCACATTTGGAGTGATCGTTCGTTATGCTCATCGCCGATGCTTTTCTTCTTATGTACTTTTTCGAATTGCCACGTAAATATCATTATACCTGTACATTTTCCTTCACTTCTCTCTTTGCTCTGCGAACAACACGGAATGAGATGGCGAGCGAGAGATCGAGAGAGAGAAAAGGAAGGTAAAAAATAGAAAACGCGTTTCTTTTACTTCTCACTCCGTGCTCCGGTGTGTTCCTTCACGTATATTTATCGTAACGGTAGAATTGCTAATAGTACGGTATGCGCCGCTGGAGGACTGCTGAGCGCGCGCGGAGCACCGACGACGACGACGACGACGACGGCGACGGAGACGACGACGTCTTCGAGCTACGACGACGAATCTCTTCTTGCGAGAGAATGAGAAAGAAAACGATAAGCGGGTATGTGTCTGGTGTAGAACAGGACGAAGAAGAAAATGAAAGATAGAAAGAGAGAAAGAAGCGTGATTGTGGTTGTGGCTTCACGAGAAGAGAACGCGCGCAGGCTCGCGGACAGGTAGGTACAGTTATATACCGCCTCGCCGATAAGACCGCCGTGGTGCGGATCACGATTACGTTATTTTCACCGTCTATATACCCTCTGTGTGCGTCGACAAACTGCTATGCATTAATAAATCCATATAACCTCGTATTTACGTTCATAAGCTTCATTTTACGTTTTTTCTTAATTTATTCCTTATTTTTTTCCTCCATACAATGACAGCCGGACGATAAATATGAGAAAGATGATGATAGACATGAGAAACCAAAGTTGAAGATGACTTTGAGCTGAAACTCTCTTTCCCAGAGGAATTCATCGAGTGCGATGTATTTTGCAGACGCACGAGTAGAGCACTCGTAGCATATGCGAAATTTCGAGCGGTTCTTTTAGTAAATATGTATATTGTAATAATCCGCTATATTGCACCTCGCGCGACCACCAGGAATAAAAATTCATTTTTCATCATAATTAACCGCAGTTTGCAGAAAGCATTCTGCTTCTGACATTTTTCCAACTTGATCATCAATTTTTCTTTTTAACACGCGCGGACTGTTTTCCTCGTCAATGGAAAAATAGTCGAATATAAATGTGCTGGTGATCGAAGAATCTCTGTGAGCGGCTTTCATTAAAAAATTAACGAAATTAACGCTTTTTGAGGTTGAAATTCTCTGATCGATATTCAGTAACATGGCTTCGAGTTTCTTCCTCGTGCATTCTCACTCGATAGTGGGAAGAAAAATGAATAATTGGTCAAATGTTCGTATAAAGAGGGTTCTCGTGAAAGGAAAACCTCAAAATTTCCTGCGAGCGAATTTTATGTCTGTGGTTCCATGCACGAGAAGGCTCTGCAGGAATTGGGCTGTTCGTCAGTTCAACATGCAAATGAAATAATGAGCATCACTCCGGAAAGAACGAAATTTTATTGCGCACTCGATCGATTCAGATCCAACGAAACGAACGAAAAAAACATTTGTAATTCACCAATTTTTTATTTCACGAAGCAGGTTGAGAAACTACGAATTGCAAACTCGGCAAGGAACGAAATAGAAGAACAACTGAAAATATTGGAGGGTTTTTTAGATCATTTCGTTGAACTTCAACGTTGCAAACTTCAGCGTCATAATAATGGACCGATCGAGAGGAAAACTTGGGACAAGCGGACTAGAAGTAGAACATAAATTTGTGGGCCTCGGGAGGCGGTTCCATCGGTGCGTTAGGCATGAGAATAGCGTGCATAACAACGTAGACGAAGAAGAAAATGATGAATGTGAGCCAACCGATCAAAATGCTCAAATAACCCCAGGCCGGTTCCTTCCGTTCGGAGTTGACGAGATCGCTGGTATCATCGGCGTCGAATTCAATGCCAGCGGACGCCTTCGGATCGAGTATGGAAAGCAACAACAACTGGCCGATTTTACTGCGTAAAACGAGGGTCGCCGTCGACGAAATCCATCTCGGTGGTGATCGCTTGAGCTCTTGAATCGTCCGTAATACGAAGGTAGAGACAAGCGCGAAGAAGGCCAATAAGAAAGAGTTTATGTAATAAACCACTGGAACAAAACGAGGGCCGATTTCATTGTCGCATCTGCTTCGGATCGTTGACCTCCGTAATTTTTTAGTCAATCAACGATAAAAATGACTTGTTCGCTACTCACTGATGTTGGGAAGAGCTTCACCATTGTGAGGCAACCCCCAGTGGAGATTCGAGACGCACAAAGTGTGGAGGATCACATTCAAACAAGCCAACGTTATACGTTCGACGGATCTTGGATCAAGCCACAAAGTGACTAACGTCAGTAGCATCAATACTGCAAACAATTACAATAAGGCGGTATCATCGTTCCGGCTGCATGTGCGATGTCGTTCAAGTCAGATAATTTATAAATAAATAGCAACAATGGATATACTTGTTCCAGGTGTTATGTAAATGGCACTCGTGTGATCGTTGACACGATCCAATATGAAATCGATCGCCAGAACCGATGTCGTTTTGTTCTTCCAATAATGGCCTGGTTTCCTCTCGTAAGCAGCTCTCGACACGACGGTTCTCCACTCGTTCTTCATTAAAAAATAATCCATGTGCACCTGTGCAAAATTTCCAACGTAATTTTCCCGTTGTTCTTAAGCAAAACAATGAGTTGTTTAATCGAAGCTTGTTCCATTTGGTGGTGCGCAAGGAAAAAAGAAAATAGCTGATTCAACAACAATTTTAGTCGGATCGTTAATCGTGAAGTTGATCCAACCAAAGATTCCGTTCATCCAAATGCTCAGTTCGTTGGCTCAGATATTTCTAACCGCGGAGAAAACAACGTTGAATCGACAAAACTTTGTCGAAACAACAATTCCAATTTGTTCGCCACGATTCGTACATCGACCAAAAAGTGTCGTTGGATCAGTTCATTTGTTATCGTCAGTGTGTACCGGCGGTTCCATGCTTTCGTGAAAAACGATATCGTCGCCGGTGTAGCTCCATGATCCGATGACGAAAGTACAATTCTGACGGTCGTAAGGCCAAAGTGAGAAATCGGTGTTACATCTGGTCGTGTACGTCTCCATCGGGAGACAAGACACATCTCCGTCAGACTGTATGACGCATTGTGTTGTACTTGAACCGCCACCGTCGCCGCCCCCGCTGCGCGTTTAAAAGTCAATGCAATTTTTATATTTTTTGTTTTTTTTTTTTTTTTTTTGAAACATATTCCACCCGATCTGTTCGACTTGAAGCATTTTTTTGCGAGTTTGAGGAGTGCAAAGGGCTCTTACGGAATTCGGTCAAACTCACCGCCCCTGAACCTCGTAGTACGGGCTCCAGACCTTCCAGATCGGGACATAAAGCATCGTGGTGTTTTCGAACACCGCGGAATCCCAACTTAGACGTTCGTCCGACCACGCCTTGCCGTAGCCAACGATCGTTCATGGGCGGAGTTTATTGAAAAATTCATTAAAAATATGATAATAATCATCGAGCAACGATCAAACCGGTTTTTCGACGAATACGAAAGGATTTTAAAAATATATGAAAATTTGCAAATATCGTATTTACCATGTAAACGACTGCGTGAATTTCGAGATTATCGGTTTCTACGTCCTGTCGAATCATTGAAATAAATGATGGATTACGTGAAAAAAGATCTTGGCTCTTTTTTTGTGTTCTATCTCTTTGTTTGTTGATTATTTTTTACACGAATACGTACGAAATTGGCTATTCTCGGTATCATTCCGAATGTAACTCTGGTGGCATTACCGCCTTCTTTGGCGGGAGGATGGGACGCGTCGTAAGCACAGAAAAGATGTTTCTCGAGCCGCATCAGCACGGATCGCGACAGAATGTCCTTGCATTTCTCATCGGCGAGAACACAGCTTGAGAAAAGCACCAAAACTAAGGTCTTTAAGATTCTCATCGTGGCAACGAGAAGTCACGACTCGGTCGCGTTCGATAGCGCAACTGACTAGAGCTACTTTTACGCGGGTACATCGATTCACTAAACGCCCCGTGAAATTTGAAGCCACAAATTATCGCGAGACGCCCCTCTACGTGTTTCTCGTACTAGTTTTATCTTCTTAGCCGCAGCTTCACTATCAATTAACGAATTTTCATATTCGCTCACGCGTGACAAAATTTCGTTGGCAAAATATTGACTCCTAATAAATGCAACGTTTTGTCGCATCGATACGAGAATTTTTAACACGTAGCGAAAAGATCGAGCCAGAACGCAGAACCTCAAAAATTATGGGAATTTTGTTTTTTTTTTATCCTTCCAATTTTATTATAATTTTCCAAAAATCATAGGAAAAATAGAATTTTTTTCCTTTTCTTTTCTCAAAAGAAGTTTTTCTCAAAGTCCATTCGATTGAAATTTCAATGAAAAAAAGGAAATTTTCACAAATTTTTCAACCGAATCTTCTGCTTCAAAATATGTTTTGGTCGGATCTCCAATTTCTATTAAGGAGTTTCGGTACAGAAGTCAAAATATTAAGAAATTGATCAAATTTGGTGATAATGTTCTACAACATCAAGTGCGAAAACACAAATTTTTTCAAAATTTTCTTCTACTTAGTTATCGAGTAATTACGCATTAAAGCAGATTTCTCATGCCCGGAATGTATGCCTATATATATGGAAACGCTATGCTTATACACGTAAACTTTAGTGATCGATTACTCGATAACTGTGTAGAAGAAAAATCTTAAAAAATTTGTGTCGTCAAATTTGGCACTAAAGAATATGTTCACCAAATTTTATAAAATTCTGAACTTTTTGAATTTTTTAATTTTTTTAGCATGGATTAGCATGGCAACATTGTATCGCCTGTACCGAAACTCCTTAAGTTTACTAATTGAATGATAATTACAGTTTGGAACGTTCGCAGCTCGTCGCAACGTTTTGATGATAACAATTATGAACAATAATGAACGGTAGAAAATAGATCGACGGAAAATGAGGGCAATGGGGAGTAGAAGAAAAAAGAGTAGAGAATTGCGATAACGAAACGTGCGCACATAAAGCGGTTACGACACGCGCTCGTCATCGTCGGACCTCGTTCCATTGCCCCCTAACATTCAGCTCCATTATTTTCATAATTCTGCGGTCACCCTCTCCTCGCTCGTATGTATGAAAATGTGTAATTTGATATTACACATCAATTAAAATGGCTAGCGTTTCTCGTGTCCCTCTGTTCTCAGGATGCGGGAGAAAAAAAAGTAACAATGTTTTTCCTCGTCACCGTAATAACTCTCGTGCATCCGCGTACGCTTAGGTTATTACGAATAACAAAAGACTTGCGTAATATTCTCGAGGTTGACGAAGTAACAAAAAACTCGAGGAAACTGGCGTTTTTTTTCATGAATTTTCCACCTTTCGAACTTGGTTGCAACACCGTCGATCGCTTACTTGTGTTTAATATTGTACCGATTTTTCAGCGAGCGTATTTCATGCTTTGAAAATAATACCGAACGAGGTTGAAATAAAAACGAACGAGCCTGAAAGGGAACCGTTTGCATTTTTCTTATATCAATTCCTTTCTTCGTTGCTTTTTTCCTAGCTCTTATTGAGTTTTTTCTTTCCACTTTCCGATTACGTTCGAGAGTTTGAGTGTCACATTGACGAGATACGACCATGATGACGATAATGCGATGATCGAACCGCGCAAAGCTTCAAGGAACATTTTATCGATCTCATTGCATACGCAAGAACGATGTAAACAAAACACAAGATTTTTCATTTGCCGAGAGGGGATTCTTCATCCCATGCATTATGTACGATTCATTCGACAATGAAAATTTCTATTAATGATTCGAAGTCAAAATCAATTTTCATGTTTTTTCATCCGAAATACCGGAAAGCAAAGCTGCCCGTGAAAAACGGCACCATTGGCCCAAGCTTGGTGCAGTACCGCGCCAACTATACGCGATGGTTGGACGACCGTTGGCGATATAACTCGGCCAACCGTAGCACCACGGTTGGAGTGATAGCTACGGTCCTACGGTAGGCTAGCGCTTGGGACCAGTATCGGCCCAGCGTTAGTTTGGACAACGGCCCAACGCTGGGCCGGTGTTTGCCCAATGCTAGCCCCACATTCACCCAGCGTCATTCCCCAGCGAATGCCTGTTATCGATTATTTAATTAAATAATATTTATTTTCAATCATGCTTATTTTATCACCCTATACAATTATCCGTCATTGTGGAAATTTTAATTAGTTAAAAAAAAAACAGTTCTTTATATTTTCTTTAGAGTTGAAATTTTTCAGAGGGGATTTGAACTGCCTACCTACAACTTTCCTACCTAATGCCTACCTAGTTTGTCCGAGACGCTAACCACTACACTATCGACTACTTCCTATTTTTGTATCAACATTCTCAAAATAAAATATTGGGCCCATTCTGGTATTGTATCATATGTGTACATATTGAAATCACTTTTTTAATTCTCAACCAATTTAGACCAAATTTGGTACACAACTGTAAAATACCCGGAAACAAATTTTCATGTAATTCGATAACTTATTAGCTCGTACGAGTTTTGATAAGAAAATTGAAAAAAGTTTATGCTTCAGCCGATTAATAATATTAATAATATTGGAATATGAGCAAAAATAATCCATCAGCATAGTAATAAAACTTGATATTAAACAATACACATGAGAGCGTGCTCGCAGTCCTAGAAGTTTGTTTATATAACGAATATACAGATAAAGAAAGAGGTCGACACGAGGCCCTTTGTCGTTAGAGTCAGAGTCACTTTTTCGACCACTGCAACGCTCAGTTAATCGATAGATCTCTTAGAGTAAAGTTCATTGAATAAAATATATAATTGCTCTGCTTAAACTTTGTGCCATTTATTTCAAAACCTGCTTCCATAATCCAATAGGTTATGGGCCCAGGCACATAATAAGATACATTTAAAAGTTTTACTTGAAAATAATGAATATTGATTTACGATAAAATAATCTACATTTATTGATGGTGAAATATTGGTCGTGGTAATTGAAACTATAGTGAAGTTCAAAAGGTGATCATGAGTGACGATATTGATAAAAAGACAAAACGAAACATTACGCCGTTTAACGGTGAAAAATACAGTATATGGAAAATGCGAATGTTTGCTTTGATCGCGGAAGGAAATGCGTCATGTGTACTTAAAAGTGATCCACCAGAAAAAATGACAGAAGATTGGGAAAGTAAGGAAAGATTTGCGAAAGGTGCCATAATTGAACATTTGAGTGATTCCGCACTTGGACTCGCGAAAGACGATGATACCGCGCGTGAAATATTCAGAAAATTAGATTCTCTATATGCAAGACAGAGTTTGGCATCTCAGCTGACTATGGAGAAGAAATTGATTACTCTCAAATTTAAAGAAGATACTTCCTTGACAAAACATTTTATTCTATTTGATGAAACGATTGTCGAACTTGAAGCCGCCGGAGTAAAACTACAAGAAACAAGTAAAATTGCTAGACTCCTTCTAACTATGCCGACAAGCTACGATCCAGTGACAACAGCAATTCAAACGATGGCCGATGATAAAGTGAATCTTACGTTTGTAAAAACAAGACTCCTAGACTACGAGATAAAAATACAAAATGAGAGAAACGACACAAGTGGTAAAGTGTTGCAAACAGAAGTTCAACATCAAGATAAATCACAGAAACAAAACAGAAATGGAAAAAAATTCAACAACCGTCGACAGAATTTTAAACAAAAATCAATCAATAAATTTGCCCGGGGATCCAACTTTCAACAATATCAGCAAAACACGAGATACAAGAAAAATAATCACAACTTAAAAAATGATAATAATAAAAGGTGTGATTTCTGCGGACGAAGAAACCACGAGGAAAAAGATTGCTATTATAAGCAAAGAAAGCAAAACTCGGAGGACCGTCAACGAACAATCCAGACAGTGCAATTTCAAGATACTGAAGGTTTCGGTTTCATGACTGGAGTTCGAGTGTCATCTAATAAGCCGATTGACACAGAAGATAAGTTGACTTTTATTCTTGATTCTGGAGCAACTCATCATTTGACTAATCGAGATGATGCCTTTTCGAAGGTATGGGATTTGCCAGTACCAGTGGAGATAACAGTGGCGAAGAAGAACGAAGTTATCATGGCGACGAAGAAAGGAACCATAGAAGTGACGACAGATCAGGGAGTATCAGGAATCCTTGAGAACGTGCTATACGCTCCGGAAATTCCGTATAACTTATTATCAGTACGACAAATTCAAAACTCTGGTATGACAGTTATTTTTCATAAAAATGGCAAAACATCCATTGAAAGAGGTGACAAAATCATCGCAAATGGTAAGTCAGTTTACAATTTGATATGTGTTGACTTAATCATTCACAAGAAAATGTGTAATAATGCAAATGCAAATTCAATCACATATAAACTTTGGCATGAGCGTTTAGGTCATATGGGCAAGTCAAAATTCCTAGAAATGAAAAGGAATAATTTGCTTTTCGATCGCAAAGAATTAGAAGCTATAAATCCCACGAATGACATTTGTGAAGCTTGTGTTTACGGAAAACAAGCACGTCTCAGCTTTTCAAAAGAAAAGGACAGATCACATGTAACAAGACCATTATTTGTCATTCATTCAGATGTGTGTGGACCAATCACACCTCCTACAATTGACGAGAGAAGATACTTTGTAACTTTCATAGATGAATTTACTCATTACACTGTTGTTTATTTATTGAGTCATAAATCCGATGTTTTAAAACGGTTTCAAGACTATGTTGCTAAAAGTGAAGCACATTTCAATTTAAAAGTAGCTCACTTGTATTGTGATAATGGAAAAGAGTATCTCTCAAATGAATTTAAATCTTTCTGTACGGAGAAGGGAATACAATACCACTTAACAGTACCGTATACGCCTCAACAAAATTCCGTAGCAGAACGTATGAACAAGTCATTGACTGAGAAAGCACGTGCTATGATACACGGGGCAGAGTTGAGCAAAGAATTTTGGGGAGAAGCGATTTTAACCGCAGCTTATTTACTAAACTTATCCCCGACGAAAGCTCTTCCAGCAAACAAGATCCCGTACGAACTGTGGCACAATAAAAGGCCAAGCGTCAATCATTTAAAGATTTTCGGTAGTACCGTGTATGTTCATGATAAAAATCGAAAGAGTAAATTCGATAAACGTTCATTCAAAGGAATATTTATAGGCTATGAGACAAATGGCTATAAAGTACTGAACACAGAAACAAATAAATTTATCATTGCTCGCGATGTTATTTTTGATGAAATAGATTTCAAAAATTCGCGTCCTCTCGTACAAAGTAAAGGGATTGAAAAAGAAAATTCCAATATTGAAAAACAAGTCAAAGAATCCGATCTTAACGAAAATTCTAGTGCCATTAAAAGGCAAAAAAAACTAGAAATTGGCCAAAATTCTGAAACAAATGAAAGGGAAGAGAGTGAAATTAACAAATCTGATTATCAAACAGATAAAGTTAATAAAGCGTCATTCGAAGACGAAACTATCTCTCAAGAAAGTTCGAAAAGAAACGAACTACGACGAAGTGTACGTCTTAAAAACATGCCTACTATTTCTTATAATGAAGAGCATTGTTCCTATATAAGTGCACAGTCGACCGTCTCTGACATTCCCAAAACATTTGAAGAAATTAAAAATCGGGGTGATAGACTTGAGTGGGAGAAAGCAATGAAAGATGAAATTGCTTCCCTTATAAAAAATAAAACTTGGGATATAGTGACCCGTCCGACTAATAAAAATATTGTAGGTTGCAAATGGGTATTTGTAATAAAAAATGATATTTATGGAAACTTAACAAAATATAAAGCAAGACTTGTAGCCAAAGGTTTTAGTCAACAATATTTATCAGACTACAATGAGACGTTTGCACCTGTAGCTCGAATCACGACGTTTCGAGTTCTCTTAGCTTTTGCAAATCAAAACAATTTATTAATTCATCAGATGGATGTAAAAACAGCCTTTTTGAATGGTCTATTAAAAGAGGAAATATACATGCAAGTACCAGAAGGAATGAAAACCGATAAAAATCGTGTTTGTAAACTAAATAAAGCCATATATGGTTTGAAGCAATCAGCTCGGTGCTGGTTTCAACATTTCGATAAAATTCTCAAAGAACAAGGATTCAAGAATTCCTCAGTAGACTATTGTTTGTATTTTCTTGACAGAGGTCATATAAACAAAAACATTTATGTCATTTTGTACGTTGATGACATTTTGATAATTACATTCGAAGAAAACAGAATGAAAAATTTCAAACGATATTTAATGAATCAATTCTCAATGGTAGACATGAACGAAGCAAAGTTTTTCTTGGGAATAAATATTGAAAGAAAGAACAATATAATAACTCTAGATCAAAGTGCATATCTCGAAAGAGTTCTCAAAAAATTCAACATGAATGATTGCAATGCAGTTAGTACTCCTTTACCAGTAAAGTTAGATTACACTGCATTGAATTCAGAGGTGACTTACGAAGCACCATGTAAAAATCTCATAGGATGTTTGATGTATGCAATGTTGTGTACGCGACCTGATTTAAGCTTAGCTCTCAATTTGCTATCAAGATTCCAAAACAAAAATAATCAGGAATTATGGCAATGTTTGAAAAGAGTTTTAAGATATGTTAAAGGATCGCTGAAACTGAAATTGATTTATAAAAGAAATGATTACAAAGATATGCTGACTGGGTTTGTCGATTCCGATAGGGCAGGCAATGAACTTGATCGTAAAAGTACATCTGGATTTTTATTCAAATTATTTGATCAAAATACTATATCTTGGAATACGAGAAGACAAAATTCAGTTGCTACATCCTCTACAGAAGCCGAATACATGGCTCTCTATGAAGGAGTGAAAGAAGCGTGCTGGTTAAAATTTTTATTAAATAGTATTCATTTAGATATGCCCTCTCCAATTGTCATTTACGAAGACAATAATGGGTGTATTGCAATAGCCAACAACCCCACGGATCATAAACGATCAAAGCATATCGATGTAAAATATCACTTTTCAAGAGAAAAGGTTGAACAGAAGGTAATAACTCTGAAATATATTCCAACAGGTCAACAACTAGCGGATGTATTTACGAAACCACTACCAGCAGTGCAGTTCATGAAAATCCGGAAACAAATAGGCCTGGAAGAAATCTAATCTTAGCATACATGTTATACAATAATGTTAATCATTACTGGTCTGATTGGGTTTTTATTAACGAGGGGTTTTTCCCAATCCATGCAACAAATGTTGGACCATGTCTATATATTCCCCGAAGTAAAACAAAATTGAATAAGATTAAAAGCAAAAGAGCAAAATTTGATATATATCATGATGGACTATTTTTGAGTGGGAGTATTGGAATATGAGCAAAAATAATCCATCAGCATAGTAATAAAACTTGATATTAAACAATACACATGAGAGCGTGCTCGCAGTCCTAGAAGTTTGTTTATATAACGAATATACAGATAAAGAAAGAGGTCGACACGAGGCCCTTTGTCGTTAGAGTCAGAGTCACTTTTTCGACCACTGCAACGCTCAGTTAATCGATAGATCTCTTAGAGTAAAGTTCATTGAATAAAATATATAATTGCTCTGCTTAAACTTTGTGCCATTTATTTCAAAACCTGCTTCCATAATCCAATAAATAATTAATATGACTATATTAATAATTATAACTATATATTAATATAGTTAATTATATTAATATATATAGTCAATATATATTAATATGATTATATATTAATGACTATATTAATAATTAATAAAGTCGAAAAAATTAAATGACTAATCTGTATATTATTAAAAGATACACGGCCCGTCTTGAATCTTTCTGCCTACACTTTACCTCAATACTTAGCGTCAAGACGCTGCCGCGTCTCTAGATTATTATTGTTATTGTTATTGATATTATTGTCGTTATTATTATTGTTATACAAGAAATCTTAATTCATTTGCAATATCAAAAAAATGAAGATAACACAACATGTGTCCACTAAATATTATATATACTGAAAAAAAAAATTGCTTCAAAGAGTCGATTATTATTTGGTGAGTGCGAGCAACAAAATATTCTTGGATTAATAACAACAAATTGGTTGATGAACAACTAATGGATGACCAGAAGTTGATCATCAATTGCTGCCGTTGCAAGACAGTGCTGGCTGAGCCTAGGCTGATGAGCGGATACCGATTGTATATCTAACAATATAGCAGGTACAGATTTTAAAAAATAAGGCGAGCAGTATTAACCCGAGGTATGGGACAATGATGGCCTCCAACGGTTGGCTGCCAGTCATGAACCGACACCGGCCCAAGCGTGGGCGATTGTCGGGTCCCAATGCTCAAATTCTTCATTGGCTATAAGCGTGGGCAAATATGCTGGCCCATGCTCGGGCCCAACGTCGAGTCCCAACGGTTGGCTGCCAGTTATAAACCGACACTGGCCGAGGGTCGGCTGGTTGTCGGGTCCCAATGCCCAAGTTTAGCATTGACTAAACGTGGGCAAACATGCTGGCCCGTACTCGGGCCCAACGCTGAGTCCCAACGGTCGTTTACCCAGTATCGAGCCAAGCATCGGCCATATGGTAAGCATCGGCAATTTTTTCACGGGTGATTCGTTCCTATTTCAAATTACGCATGAGCAAGCTCCGTCAACAACTGTTTCACCACTTTGATCGAATCTGAAAAACCAATTTTTCGCAATAGTCCCTATATATGTAAAGGAGTATAATAAAAAGATAATCGCGGTCGTTCGATTCGATTTTCGGCTTTTAAGTAGGAACGACGATAACGAAACGGTATATCAAACTTGCGTTTACATAACTTGATTTACCGAAATCTGAGAAAAGTGAATTTTTTTTTCTGTCATTTCACAACTATGATCTGTTATTAATAATAACAATAAATAGTTCTGTATGTTTAGCGGTAGGAATCTTTGTAGTAAATGTCCCGGTTTGTATCGTCGGAGTCTCGTTCCTTCGAAGTTGTCTTCGACTATTTTGGCGACCAGCTGGTTCGAATGGTTTTCCAATCGGTCCTGGTAGTTCTTACTCCACTTAGAAAAGTGAATAAAAACAGAAAACTCGATCCGAACCGGGAATATTTCAAGTCTTTGACTAAATAAAGAAGAAAAAAACAAAACTTCAAAAAGTAAAAAAGGCACGCCAAATATTAAAAGGTTTTAAATGATTTTCTATATTTGCATTGTCAATAAAAATTGAAAAAAATTGAGATCTATTGTAACATATACAGTGAATGAATTACGTTTCCTGTAGGAATTGAAAATTTTGGAAATAAAAAAAAAATGAGATCATTTTCTAACGTAGCCAAGTACAGTGAATGAATTAAGGTTCCTGAGGAATTCATTCGTGTACACTTTTAGCCCTAATCACTAACTTCTTCAGGAAAATTTTCCAGCAAGCGTCACAGAGCAACAAAGGTTTCTAGCAGAATGATTCTGCAATTATTAAGAGATTATCATCTACTTTTATGCTAGCTAAGGTTATAAACTTAAAACATTTTACACAATACGATACAAGAGCCTTTTATAAAGAAAAGCGTAAATACGCGTACAAGTGCATGCATTTTGTATCTATACGATGTACTGCACAAATTCATTGTCAATATTCCACACATACTTGGCGTGCATGGTTTTCAAATGTTAGCTCGGAAAGAGACAATTGTTCAAATTAACTATGAAAACAATAATTAATTAGTATTGTATGAAGGATTGTGAAAAAAACTGATCCCCCAATAAAATAAGAGAGGCCCTGTTATATAATGATTTGGTAAGCAATATAGATATCGACGAATGGAAAAAGAAGATTTCAATTGAGAATTTTTTGGAATCGAACACCCTTTATTCGAGCGCTTGCAAGCATTGCAGTGTCGGACCTCCGATCGCAGCTCCGCGAGGTTTTCACAGGGATCGCATTGATTTCGGCGTCGTATGAGAGAACGTCGAAGATGAGAGGACGGTCGAGACGATGCGAAATTGTAGCGCTGATCCCGTGGCCTGCAGCAGCCTCGTGATTCTGTTGGCGGAGAGGTTGGCGCAGGTGAAAATCTAATTAGCATACAGCAGGTACGTCGTCGTCGACGCGGTCGACGTTTACCACGAGTTCTTGTCGCGTGATCGGGATTCGATATTGTTCGGAGGCTCGGCGAGGCGAGCGAGAGATTATTACACGTAAAAGTGTGTCCATGTGCGGAGACGCACACGAACTACAATGGCGGCGAACGGCGAGTCTGATTTTTCAACGAGGCGAAAGTACGCGCGGTGCATTACTTTTCGTACGATGAGTTTACACAAAACGCGGGCCAATTTAACGCCCGTTCCTCTCCGCAGAATCCATCAGAACATAGCTAGCCATCGTCAATAGCTGCATGCTCGTATGCGTACTGTACGCTTGGTAAGGATATTATTTATAGATTTTACTGGCCGCATCGACGAGCCCGTGTATACGAGTGCATGTGCAACAAAATGCCCGAAGAAAAGTGCTTCGTGGAAATCTTTCATTCGAGAAATAAAACGTGTACACGAGAGTTATGTGTATACCCGCCGAAGAAGTAAGTGTCGGTCCAGTGTGCGTGAGAAGTATTCCTTTTAAGTTTATTCGTCAGTTTCGTTTCACGCGAGTTGCCCCATCGAAGAGCAGAGAATCGATGCTGGAATTTTCATTGCTGGCAAGCGGGTTAACGTCCGGATAGAATAAACATGATGAAAGTATTGGCATGAGAAGAATTAAGGAGGTTCATCTGGCACCGAGTCAGTCAGAAGAAAAACCAGTGAGAGTTTGGCAACGCCGCGATCTCGTAATCTGTACTGTCAATACAGCTACTAGCGCGTTCATGTCATAATCAGTGTTTAAATAAATAACATAATTGAAGGATGGCAAAAATGTCTATAAAAAAAAAAAAAAAAAACAAGTTTTTATTAATTAGATCAATATTTTCTCACTGGTCCTTCATATTTTTTATTGAAAGTCCCTAGGCATGAGTTGCGTGGATCGGAAAACGTAATCTCCGGTTTCGAAAAGCGCGTGGTTCCAACGTTGCTACTATGAAAGTAACGTAATATGGGTTAATCTCTCAATAATCACAATTTTTCGAGAAAAAAATTCATTAATTGCGAACTTTATAAGTATTGAATGGATATTCAATATTTTCCGATATTTTTCTCTTATACTTAGGAAGTTGTTGCAGGAACTGTCAAACAATGCTTGCGAATTTCACATCTAAAGGCGAGAAAACCACTGAAACCCGTGAGAAATCGTGTTAATTTGGAGAATCCGTTTGAATTTTTTTCTCACGAACAAAGTATCCTCGGGCCTAAAAATTTTGACAGGACATTTCTTTATTATTCATTACTGTGTTCAAATCTTTAAATCGAAATCTCTTTGTTAATTCGATTACCAGGTGAACTTCCTTAACGGAAGAAAGAATAGTAAAGACGAGAAGAGTGCATCGACGGAGTCAAGTCCATGGGAAGAAACTTCACATTGGACTTCGGTGCGCGCTGCTCGACTTTGTTGCACGAACGCAGTGAGTACCCAGGGGATTTGAACTCATTTTTTTTTTTTTTCAAAAGGCAAAGAATATACGCCTCTCGTCGAGTCTTTTTACTGCTTCGCTGTTGAACCGCGCGAAACTTTTTCTCTTGCAGACTTTCTCACTCTTTTTTTTCGTTTTATGGTGAACCGGTGCGTTTTGCGCGAGAAGTTGAAAACTCCGCGAGCAAAAAGAGTCGAAGAATAAACGCTTTCCTCGCTTTTGTTTCCTTTTCTTGCCTTTTGCCTGGTTTTTATCTCTTAAATTTTCTTCGGGGCCTTCGTCACTTCCCTGGTAACTGGACGTTTGGCTCGCGCTCCACACAATATCGTTCGCCTGTGTGAGTGCAAATGTTACAATTTTTCAACCCAGGTCAAGAAATTGTTAGCCAACAATAGATCACGAAAACACATTGAATGATATTTATAAAAGAGAGAATCGACGGGACGACGAGGACGCTTGAATCGAGCATTTCGTTGAGAATTCTTCTCGCACCTTTCGCCATGTCGCTCGGAGATATCTCACGATCCGTGAGATCGAACGGTCTCCAAGAGAGCTTTCATCATCATCGTCATCGTCGTCATCATCATCATCATCATCTCTCTCTTTCTCTGTCCGTTCGTATCGGAGAGTATCGAGATACGACGACTCGTATCAATCTTTCTCTTCTGCTCCTTTTCTATCAATCCACCAGTGATCGAGAGTGTATTTCTCTCTGCTATTTTTCTATGCATTTCTCCTTGTTGTATCCAATATACACATTCAATTTTTATCCGCAGAATTATCGGCCGCAAGCGTTGTTGACATTTTAATATTATTGCGTACGCTATACACCAAATATATATCAAATTCTATGAATTTCAATTTCAATAAACGTTTAATTGAAAGAAAATCACATATGTAAAATATACAGAAAAATGAAATTAAATGATAAGAAGAAAAATCGTTTTTGTATAGCAAAAAGAAATTATCCATTGAAAACAGACAATTTTTCGATGCATCGGATGGATCAAAGGCGATTAAGTGTTTGCGGATATACATTTCTCATTACTCCCCTATAAAATATGTTTTATTATATTCGACTCTTTTATCATCTTTTAACGGTAATTTTGCACGATGAAATGAATAATTCGTCCTTTCGAAAGTCAAGTATACCAATTATCATAATTTCACGCTTTCTCCATCGCTATAAATTCATCAATATATCTTCTGTATTAATATAATGTGTATTAAAGGCATATCATACATTCACATTGTGATTATGATTTTTACGATTATAGAGCTTCGTCATTATACGAGCTCCGATAAAATTCCATCGAAAGGAACTCATTGTTGTTTTTCAGGGAGGAGACGTCGCGGAGAGTCATGCACATTGCATCGGGAATAAAAAGACAGAGGGAGAGAGGGAGAGAGAGAGAGAAACGTCACGACTCGTTTCTCTCGGTGCACCCAATTAACGGGTCGGGTAATACGGCATTGTAATTGCCATCACGCGCGAGAGTCACAGCACTTGCTGCACTCACTTTGACTCTCTCTCTCTCTCTCTTTCTCTTTCTTTCTTTCTTTCGTTCTTTCTCACTCACTCACTCTCTCTTTGCAATTCCTCAGGCCGAATTCCACTGGTTCGTTATATATGGGACATTTCAAGAGTCGACGACTTTCCGATTCGACAATTTTTCTTTTCGGTTCTCAGGATGCTGCAATGCTGTTCTAATCCAACCTCGTAAATGGAAAAGATGAATCGACCGCGTGATTGTAATCAACCACGCTAGCGATTTTATACATTGGAGCAACAGATATAAAATATACATACTTATTAAAACATGAAAAATAACCTGAAAACGTGCAGATTTCAAAAAGTTGCGATTCTCTCTTATGATCAATCGAAAGTTCGAAAGTTTAGTCTTGAGACTTTTTCGAAACAATTATTCTATCCAACGGTTCTCCGTTGGTTTGAGGAGACAAAGTGGGCGACCTGAAATTCCGGTCAGATACTAGAGAAATTTCAAAAGCTCGCAATATAAAAAATGTATAGAATAAAATTCCCAAGAAGAGTTGATTTAAGGAAGTTGAAGCGATATATATATAGGACATATCATACGAAAAATACATTAGATTTTATTATTCCAAATTAATGAATTGAAAATTTACGTGAATCTTCTTGAACAGCGCTTAATTATGTGAGAAAAATTTGGAGAGGTTTCACCGCCTGGTAATCGAGATATTCATTGTTGAAAATGACAAGGTTAAACATGGGCTCTTATGGAAGCTTTCAAAAAATTGCTAACTTCAACAATAAATATATCTCAATTCCACGACGGTGAATCATCGGCATATCCCGCCAGAAGTTTAATACTGTCTTTAGCTTTCTGTTTAAAACATTTTAATGTGCAAAGTTGAAAAATAGTTTTAACATAAGATACGCTTCAACCTCCTTAATGAACGTTGATTTTATTGAAATAAGAAGAAATATTGAAAAGCTCATGCACTGGAAATAGTTGGATGCACGTGCCGAGTTCAGCGTTTAAGGCCCCATATGAATTTCGTAAAAATATGTATACGTATATGTATATATATATATATAAAATGCGAAAGCCCTGCAGTGTCCCCGCCTCGGCCCACCGCCAATGCGGCCTTCTAATTATTCACTTTCACCATTGCCCGAGGCTTTGCCTCCCTCCCTTCTGCGGGCTGTGCTCTCGCAAGGCTTTCCTTCCTACCTTCTTCGTCTTCTCTCTTCTATTCCGACTTTTCCCTCCGCTGCTCATCCCGGTCATTCTCTTCGGCTCGCAGTAGATTTCATTCGCCCAAGTAAAAATACTCAAGTTTGATATTTTGGAGTACGCACGAGCGCAAATAGGGGAAAAGAAAAAATGAATGCGATGCTGAGAACTCAGATTCGCGCGCGCGATTCTTTCGAGGCGACGATCTTTCGTTAATTATTTTCTCTTATTTTTCAGCCGTTATTTGCCATGTAAGATAATTGGTCCTCAAAAAACCCGATAAAAAATACGACAGAAGGAGCGATCGATCGGGCATGAAATTCACCATACATGCGCATGCATATGTACTGCTCGCGCATGAACACACATCTCGATGTGTGGCGCGAACGCGAGGAACCGCTTTCTACTCTCTCGTTCGATCGAAACACTCCGAGAACAAGATCCATCGTCTTTGACTGTGCAAAAGCCCGATCCATAATCTTTTATCTCACTCTGCTCTTCTCGCTCGCTCGCGTTCGCTCTTTCCCTCTTCCGTTAAATATTCTGTGTGAGACTTACTCGGAGCAGCAGCATCGCAAGATACATCGCAAACACATTCACGAAACGTATTATTTATCCTCGCTCCGTGTCCTTCACGCGAGCAAATAATATCCGTTTTAAATCTCTCTCTAAAGCACACAAATGTGCGGTGCACGCCTCTGTATATATGTCTTTACTATCCTCCGAGAGCCGCTTATCAAAAAAACGCATCTATATATCTATATCGCGATGTGTATTTCACGCTATCGCCTTTTGGCCGACAATATATATAATTGCAGAATCGCGTTGCTTTCACACTTTTAATATATATTATACGCACAAATTTCTTATAGGGCAACTCTGACGCCGCCAGCGTTGTTTCATCGCTGAAATCCGCCTCCATCTCCGATTACTTCTCGTTAAATTAGCTTTTCTTTCATTCTGCAGTGCTTTTATCATGGTGGTACTTTTTAAATTCGCGTTTCCGAATCAATTTGCTTTTTCGCTCGAGCTCCGAACTCTATCTTGAGTGCAGATTTACACTATTCATTTAACTCGATTCCATTCCATTTCAAACGAATGGAATGGAATCGTATTATTTTTTACTCCAAATTACTCGAATTTTTCCACACCAGCTCGAGAACTCTCCAACAACAAAATTACTTTTTTTTCCGAATTTGTCTTTTGACGGGCCAATTTTTTATTTCATTTCTCCAAAATATATGTTGAAGCCTCGCACGACGGTTGATGAACCTTCGATTACGGACCTCGATTAAAATACGTAATTGGGCGAATTTTCGTTCAAACGCTGTTCATTCAGCTTTACCGCTGGTATTTCGTGAATTTTATGAGTTTTAATGTTTTTAACTAGGATTAGCATGCGAGCTAACGGAACAAAAACGAATCAAATCGTCCGTCAATTTCGGCAAATAAATTTTTCAAACGTCTTTATCCTCTCGAACTCTCTTCCTCTTCCCGCGAGCTCTCGAGAGAGCTCTGTCAGTTGTTCGTGATGATGGACGTACGGTAAACGATCGTAAATACATCGCGGGACCACGATAAATGCCGAGAGTTCTTCACTGCACTAGCAGCTGTTGGCCGCTGCTGCTGCTGCTGTTGTTGAAATTCGCGATTCAACTGTTGCTTTTTCCCGATCACTCCAAAAATTGCACCAACCCCTTGAAACTCGAAAGAGCGAAATGAAACGAAAAATTTCGAATGTTTTTTAGAGCAGAAAAGTGTTCGTTAGATTATTTATTGGACGGGAGCTCACAAATTCTTATATCGAATCACGTATGAGATTTAACGATTGCAGAAGAATTAAGAAAAAGTCGAATAAAAGAGTGCTTGCTAAAGTAATGATAGACGTCGAGCTCGGAAGCGTATAGTTGCGGGGAGGCGAAAAATTTCAAGGGAGGCGGACAAACGGTGACGAAGGAAAATCTTCGACTTTCACGTTAAGAAGAAAATTACTGAGAGTAATAATGCAAGCGACTGCAGTCCATCAATTTTCTCCTTATTCCGGTACGTTATACTCGGTCGATTTCTCGAATCACGTTTTACGAAAGTTTATAACAATTTTATTTCCTTGGAGCCGCGTAAATTCAGCTTGCTTTGGGTTCGCGACTGCATTATTGCTATTTCTCCGGTTCGGAAGAGCCGATTCTCATTCTGAATTGAAACCGAATCACTGTTGATCGCGATAACCTTTGCTATTTTTTCGCGTTTCGAGTAGAAATCGATGGGTTGAATTGAAAAAGAAAAAAAAAACAGATATCTCGGGGTCTCGAACCCGGAGGAAATCTCCAACAAGATGGATCTCTCGAATTCTAATAGTTTTTTTCTCCAGTAACAATGCACAGCCAGAGGCTAAATACTAAATACTTAAGTATCCATAACCCAATAAGGCTCCGGTGGGATTTCTCAATGGGGCCTCATCGCGCGGGGCCGGATGTACCAATCAAAATTTTTTCACCGAGTCGAGAGTGTTTCACGCGCGGTTCTTTCCCACGCGCATATTCTTTCTTTTGTTTCCGTTTTTTCCTTACGCAGTTTATCTCTATTTTTTCAAGACGTTGCGTTAGGAGAGTAAGCGTCGTGCCTATTTCCATGCGTGTGTCACTCGTTCGATTGTATTCGAGTACAAAGTGAAAGATATCAGCGACAATATCGCGGAGTGAGAGTCCACGCGAGTCAGGAGAATGCCACGCCTATACGCGTTTCTTGAACGAAAAAAAAATCGTAAGAAAAACTAATGCACCATCGACGCGTTTATCTGCATGCGCGTCAGAGTAAGGCAAACACGCGTCTATGTAATTATGCCTGGCTGAACGCTTTCCAACTTTTCCTCGTGTTGCAGTCCGCAAGCGTCAAAAAATAGCTGCGGATCCCCGCAACGCATGTGCCATCTTTATGCGCACCGAGACCAACACGCTTTTATTGTCTCTCTAATGATCGGTGAAATCGGGGCCTTCTCTCGCCACGATAAATAAAACAATCAATGACAATAACAGTAATGACTGTTGTAAATGAGGATGTAAGCGAAATGAGCGCAATAATTTCTTACCTTGGTGCGATTCAGAGGATTGGAAAAGTCCCAGCCAGGCGCAACGAACAGGTATCCACACTTCGAGATCTTTCTTGTGGCCTACAAACGGAATGAATTTCAAAGAATTAATATACCGAGCGTTCCAAGCGAGATTGAAGTACATTAAAAAATACTTTTCGTCATAAAAATTGGGGGTGGGGACGGGGGGACGGGGGGGGGGGATCCCAAAGAGTGGAAATGATGAGGGTTCTTCGTTGAGACGCGTGAGCAAGAACTTTATATACGCGAGAACCGAGGTGGTGGACACTCGCGCGTCATCATTAGCATCGTTATCCTGCTGCTCCCCTTAAATTTGTGTGTACTACCCAAAGTATCTCAATAAAAAACAATTTGAAAAGGAGGAGAATTAAGGAGTTTCGGTACAGAAGTCTAAATATTAAGAAATTGATCAGATTTGGTGATAATGTTCTACAACATCAAGTGCGAAAACACAAATTTTTTCAAAATTTTCTTCTACTTAGTTATCGAGTAATTACGCATTAAAGCAGATTTCTTATGTCCGTAATGTATACCTATATATATGTGAAAACGCTATGCTTATACACGTGAACTTTAGCGATCAATTACTCGATAACTGTGTAGAAGAAAAATCTTAAAAAATTTGTGTCGTCAAATTTGGCACTAAAGAATATGTTCACCAAATTTTATAAAATTCTGAACTTTTTGAATTTTTTAATTTTTTTTTATCATGGATTAGCATGGCAACATTGTATCGCCTGTACCGAAACTCCTTAAAGGAGTTAGGAAAAAACGTTTGAAGAAAAAAAAAACTAAATAAAAAATGAAAATGAACGAGCGTGACATCGATGCGGACAGCGACGGAACGCAGAAGTGCTAGTCGCGCCCTTTCATCGTTTGAAAGGTTCTCATTAGCTCTCGCGGAGCAGAATACGTCGTGCATATGTTCTATGGAAGATAGACTTACTCGAGGGAACTTCTGAATGGATCATTATTTTATAGACACACGCGGTAGATCTTACAAAAGCTACGAAGCACTCTGCGCTCGCGTATTTATAGCGTTTAACGCAACGCGAGACTTCTAACAATATACCCAGACGTGTGTGGGCTAACTTCGCAATAAACACTTATTTTCTAGCGGGTCTGTACAAAATGGAGGAAACAACTAGTTGTGGATGCACAAATTTCTGTATGTACATTAATTCTCGATCGTGAGCCTGTTTCTGGAAAAAAGTTTTTACAGATTCTTTGCAGGCCTGATGAAAATAAAGAAGCTTTGACCAAGATTTCGGCTGCTGGTTCAAGCGGTTTTTCCATGAGGAAACGTCCGTTTGGCATTCTCGTTGGTTTCGTGAGGAATACAATGTGTTCAGGGGTATTCGTGCGAGAGAGATAGGAAAACGGCTCGTAGTCGAAGAAGAAAAAGATACGAGAGTAGATAAAGAGCCGAGAGAGGCAATTATAGAGGCTAATTGTGTTATTAATATTATTATCGTGTGTAGCGTCGTGTGTAACGCGCGCGGGACCGATCGTGTGTGCTCGTCTATATGTAAGATTGTAAAACTTTGTATACGCAGGTGCTATGGTATTAAAACGATCCTCTTGGCTCATCCTCCTGCCGCGCTGCTCCGGCTCTCGTTGATTCATCGACTCGTGGGAAGGAAATAAAAAATATAATTACGTACAACTAAACACGCGAAAGACGGAGATGGAGAGAGACCACTTCGGGAACGAGAAGAAGGTCGAAGACACTCGCGAGAACCTCGAAAGTACGTTCACCAATATCAATTCGACGGAGGAATCATGCATTGGAATACGATTCGGTGCAACTTCCATTCCGATAAACATAACTTTAATCGTGTCAGCAACCTCCGAGTATCAATTAATTTATTCCTCCAATAAACTTTTTATTTTCAGTTTTTCTTTTCTTCACGAGTCAATTCAACGCGTCATGTGAGCTGGTTTGATTCTCGAAGACTTGAATATTCTCCAACACCGTCTCGTTGGCGGGGTATGATTTTGGGCGGAAATTGAAAAAGCAGCGTGTCGGAAAGAATAGAGAATGAAAAGAAAATTCCCTCACAATATCATATCTCGCGACTGTCTGTCATCGAATACGGCGCTTAACGGAGCTTCCGTCCGGTCCGAAACGATTTCCGGTGTGGCAGGGCTCGGGAGTATATGACTTTAAAAGTAGGTACAAACGGCATGTAGTATATGCGAACACAAAGCGATTCCATGCCTGGAGCAGCGCTCGAGCATAAGTGGTATGTGTCTGCATAGCGGACGATCGTTCCACCGTCACATAGTGAGCACATCGCACAATTCAATTTCCGGACTCGTAACTCGGCTATTTGAAATCGGATATTGGATTCCATTCGAGGATTGAATGAGAATAAAAATCAAAACAAAAGCAATGCCGTATGCTTTATTCGTCACTTTTTTTCCATTCCGAGGCACGTGTCACACACAGAAATGTCAACATACTTTTCCTTTGCATAAAAACCGATCAGCCGGGTTGAGAGTACAGACGCTCCGGTATGCGAACGCGTCGAAAGAAAAAAAAACAGTTGATTCGGCACGGTTAACGAAAATCAGCCTTGATATCTGTACTGAGAAAGTAAAAAAATCGCACGTGCGGGCAGAATTTTTTATGAGTATTTGAGCAACGCACTTTTGGAATAAATCGGCATCTCGACGTAATCTATCTTGACGCACCAAGTATATGCACTGAAAACGGAATTTTGTTGATCCAACAAAATTCATTCAGTCAAAATTCATTTTGTTGATTCAACCATTGATTATTTATAGTTCTTATGCCGCAGTTGAGGCGTACAGATCTTTGGATGTATCTTAGAAAAATGGCCCAAAAAAAGTTATATCGATATAATTTGGTTGATTTCTCAGGGTATTTAATCAGCTGACTAAGCTTTTGTACCTCCAAATATTCCGATTTATATTATTCGTGCTATTGAAACAACGAAAGGTTTTTCCTTACGAAAGCATATTTTGTCGTGTATACAGTGATTTTTCTTAAAAAGCGAAAAAACGTTTAGTCATTCGCATCCTCAGAGACAAACAGAATATTTTGTTATTGTACAATGCTTCGTTAAAATAATACAAATCTTTCATCCGAAAAAGAGAACGAAACTGTTAAAAAGTCCAGTACAGTTGGTTAACTGGCTTATTTTTAGTTAATTATTCAGCAGAACAGAAAAGTGAATTTCAAGCCGCATTTACTTCAATATTTTATCGTAGTCATATGCAATAACCAATTTGTTCATTTTATGATAAAACATGTTAGAACGCAAACGAAACTTTGTCGCACGAACGACATATCTTGCAATAATTTTGGCTGTTCACTGAAAACGGAATTTCGTTGACCCAACAAAATTCATTTGGTCAAGATTTGTTTTGTTGATTCACCCTCTGATTAGGTATTTGTTTTATTGAGGTGTACAGATCTTTGGTTGTATCTTACAAAAATAGCTCGAAAAAACATTTTGTTGTGTAAATTATCGATATTTGGTTGATTTCTCAGGATATTTAATCGAACAAACCCAAAAAAAACGATCGAGGCAAGCCTTGCTGCGATCGAAATTTAAAATTTTTCTTGGACTTTAGTAATAAGTGAGCCTCGTGGAATTGTGTTGTGTGTGGCATCGCCTAATAAATTAAATAATGTAACGATTTCTAAACTGCATGTGAGAAAAAAATGTTGTTCGTCAAACAAAATTCCATTGACTCGAATGAAAATGTAGTTTATATCGAAACGACGCATTTTTATCGAAATAGAAAATGATTTGGATCATTTAACAAAAGAATAGCTGACCTCGCCATATTTTCTTCCGTCTCGATGGAATTTTAATTGAAAAGCGACATTTTTCGGTCAGTATACTTTCCTCGAATTTCAACGGGGACAACGAATATAAGCGGAATTTTGCTGTCTGTCGCTTTAATTTTTCACTGCGTGCTCCTCCCGAAATGGTGCCATGTACGAATTTCACAGCTGCGACGATCCACAAATTTCTCTTGTGGCCTTTTGTCAGATTTCAGTTTAGTACATTTTTATTTATTATAGGCTCTTATTACAAGAAAAAAAGCCTGAAAGTTTAGAGCAGCATGTCGAGGAGCGAGGGGCGAGCGTTAGTGGGCCGAAAAGCAAGTGCGCAACGGTTTGCTAACGGATGCAATGGAGAAACGGGCACGAGAAGTACGAGACAAAAAAGTCATAACTGCGAGGAAAAAAGTGGCAGAATAATGGGCGAAATCCCTCGATATAGTGCGGAGTGATTAAAAGACTGGGGAACGGGAGCGCGGCGGTCGAGGCAGCTCGAATCTTCGCGGTCTCTCCGGCGTCTCTCGTAATAACGAAACGTTAACCGCAGCGGATCGATGGTGGAGCAATTAACGCAAAACTATGTATGTAATCTAGCGTCGAAGGCTAGAGCGACGGGAGGATCGGAGAGTCTCTGGTTGAAGAACAATCGGAGCGTGTCGATATGGGTGAGGCCCTCGCGGAAACGAACACACGGAGCTGAAAAATGCAACGCGTAGTGTCCTAGTCTTACAATGTATTGCGGGCTGAGAGTGCGCGCCGCAAGCTAATGCACACCGATTCAGAGACTTTCAGACACCACGTACACACACACACATATGCACAGCGCTATATACATTGCTTTATAGCCAATCGGAAATAGCTCCGTTACGTATTAAGCACTTAAGTAGATATACTTGCACACACGCATATGAGCGAAGCCGTTAGACCTGCATAGAAGCATCGCGTTCACCAGGCACCTCGCTATAATCAGCCAAACGTTTATAATTACGTCGGTGCACGTGTATATCGGTGTGTGCACGCGTGTAAGCCTGAGTTCTTTCAATAATAGTAAATGCGCGATCACTGAAACGTAGGAAAATGGAGTAAGCAGATCGAAGATAGTCCTAAATGGGCAATTAACGGTTATTTAACTAGAATTCTAACTCAGTTAAGAAGTACAAGAAGGAGATGAGAGTTCGATGAAACAGCGTTACCCGGGTGATTGTCATCCTGGATTATTGGCACGTTTATTCGCTCTTTGCCACGAAATTTGCAAAACCTGGATCGATATTACAGAAATATTTGGTCCTTGCAATTTTGACGTCGGATCAATCCCTCTCGCACTCGCTCACTTCTGCTGCGCTTGTCTCCCCTACCTCGAAGATAGCAAAGAAAAATCCAAGGGTCTGAGAACTAGAGAAAGAAATGATGAAACAGAGGCAGGAGCAAGAGACGCGTGAAGAGGGAAAGAGATGTCGAGTCGAGTGGGAGTCACCCTGCCGCTGCCTTTGGTTCTGGCCAACGAACCGATGTGTGCCAGGAGTCTTCCGTCTGCGAGAAATACCTGCTCGCGTACCGCAACACACAAAATATAAATATACGTAGATACGAAGGTGTATGAGTGTGTATTACGAATGCAATGGTAGAATTGGCCGCGTGGTGAGCATCGCGGACAGCGAGTCCCACGCGTCTCGTCGCCGACTATCGTGTGCACTGCTCTTTTGCTCCTGCTCCTGCTGCTGCAGTTTCTACCGGTGGTTTCCTCGCATGGGGTTTCCGTATACACAGCTCGACATCTACTCATATATGCGTGATCGTTTAATATACAGGCGTTTCGTTGATGTTTTGAAAAGCTGCTAATCTCGTATGTAGACGCGAGAATGCGTTATATATTTTCAGAAATCGCTTTTTTTTTTCTTATTCATGTTTCCAATGGATGAGACCGAGCGAGCAGAAGATACTGTGCGTGCGCGTACAAAACTGATTTCTGTATCACGAACACCGGTTTCACACAACGTTGGGCCCGGAGCAGGGAGGAAGCAAAGGAAGAACTCGAGAGAGACTCGGTGAGCACAGCATCCACAAACAGTATGCGTGTCCCCACTGTCGCAACTCGTCCTGCCAGAAACGACAGACGTGCTATATAGAGAGGTTGTACATCCTCTTCGGAGTAAGTTAGACGCGAGGACGAGAACTCCGTTGTGATCTCGGGGGACAGCAGCAGGCAGAACTTTTAGTTCTTTGCCTCGAGACGTAATGAAATTAAGGAGGGTGGCTACATTCGTCAAAATGATAAGAAATTGATCAAATTTTGTGATAATGTTCTTCAACATCAAGTGCGAAGACACAATTTTTTTTCAAAATTTTCTTCTGCTTAGTTATCGAGTTATTACGCATTAAAGCAGATTTCTTATGCCCGGAATGTATACCTATATATATATATATGGAAACGCTATGCTTAATTACTCGATAACTGTACAGAAGGAAAATCTTTAAAAAGTTGTATTGTCAAATTTGGCACTAAAGAATATGTTCACCAAATTTTATTAAATTCTTATAATTTTGGGATAAACTTCCGAATAGCGGAAACCGAATTTTGAGCTGAAATTTTGCATACTGCTTCTTTATAACAATATAAGACTTTTTGGCGACTAGCAATATTTATTGAGAAATTGAATTTTTAAGTTGCTATTTTAGCCCGAGCAAGTATATCTTATATCGCTTATCTCGCTCGGCCGGTATCCTCATTTCGCTATAGTGCCTAGGCTACATGGATGGCAAACGTTGCGCTCCTTGGCTGGGCTACTCCGGGGATTTTTTCCTTAAAATTCCGTCTCCCCGGCGCTTTTTGTTTTTTTTTTATTTTTTTAATTTGAACAAAGAAAAAAGAAAATTCTTGAAAAGTAAATGGGTGGGTCTCCCCGGCGCGAAGCGCTGGGCTACTCCTTGGCTGGGAGTAGCCCAGCCAAGGAGCGCAACGTTTGCCATCCATATGTAGCCTAGGCACTATAGCGAAGTGAGGATACCGGCCGAGCGAGATAAGCGATATAGATATACTTGCTCGGGCTAAAATAGCAACTTAAAAATTTAATTTCTCTATAAATATTGCCAGTCGCCAAAAATCCTTTTAGGGGAAGTCTTATATTGTTATAAAGAAGCAGTATGCAAAATTTCAGCTCAAAATTCGGTTTCCGCTTTTCGGAAGTACAGCTTAATCTTGAAATTTTTAATGTATTTAACATGGTTTAGCATGGTAACATTGTATCGTTGCCAGCCACCCTCCTTAATAACTCGAGAATTCTAGGATGCGTTTGCTGATGAAAAATTGCTGATGACGAGCGTTGAGTCAAGTCGTCGTGTACAAAACACAAAACAGTGGGAATGGGGCAAGAATTTTTTGGGCCTAGTCGTCAGTTCGATTCAATGAGATTTAATTGCTTGTTAGAGCACGCTAATTGAAATTTGGACGAGGCTCGAATAAGAACGCCGGATTTCATAAGTATTCTGGGAATATTTAATAACAACTCGCTAATATTCGCGACGGAGATATAGAGACGTGAGTGTTGCATATAAGTTGATTACGACGTGGAAGCGCGCTTCCTTTCTCGCGGAAACCCCCGTGGCGTGAGAACGCGAGTTTAACATCGACGCCCTTTTAACCATGCACGCATATACATACACTTAGACACTGAGTTACACGAGCTTTATGATCTCGCTGCATAATCTGAGATATACATGTATGTATAATAGCTATGAGATCCCGTGCACTATTTTAGATCGTGGTTAACGAGCTGCGAGTGAAAATTGGTTTGAGAATAAGGTTTCACAATGTCAGAGCTAGGCACATATAGGGAAGACCGGGGCAAAACGGGATACCTATAAGGAAATATTGAACTTTTTTAAGGAATTTGAAAAGCTCCGTCTATTTTTTACTCCCAAAACCAAAAAATGTATTATATTTAATGTAAATGTAAATAATTTTCATTTAATGCACCTTGGGTGCGTTTTTATTTTATAAAAGTTTGTATTTTTCATCCACTGAATTATGGATTGGCGGAGCGAGCACATGACTCGTGTTTAGGTGTGACCACAGATGATGGTCCGCAAAAAAAGGTTAAAGTTATCGCACTTGAGGCTAAGTGGATTTTTCTGAAATTTTGAATTTTGGGGCAAAGGGACTTTCTAAAATTGAAGATAAAATAAATTTTCAAACTTAGGACGTGTCTTTGAGGTTTAAATACTGAGATGTTTCTTTCATTCACATATTAATTCGATATTAATTGCATCGGTAACCAACATCATCACCATCGACACATGCGCATGAGATGACAGTTTGCTTTTGACATGACGTGCAGTGGAACCAATGTCCGATCGACTTCGAATTGAACTTTTCGCAAAAAATACAGGAAACGTCTGACAAAGAAAATTTAGCGACTTTCGTAGCTTTTTTCTTTTTGCCACCTAATTCGACCTCATACGACAGCCAGAATTGGAGACCGAAACATCTAGCTTAATTGCTTATGGTATCCACTTTGCTCCACGTTCCCCTCTATTTATCTGTGATTACTGTCGTAGATGGTAATGAAAACAAATATATTTTGGTGTAAATACTTTTTCATTTTGAAAATGCGATATAAAAAAGAGAACTTAAAAAAAATATTGGAAAAACGATTTTTTTTATTCCAAAATTTAAAAAAAAACGTGATGTTTTGGAAAAAATATTTTTTTCGTTCATTTTCGTACAAATATAAAAGTTGACAAAAGCCTACTACATATGTTTAACATTCACTATTAGAATTTAGAGTCTCCTAACAGCGATTTATTTCAAAAAATTTTGTACGTTTCCAAAAATGAAACGTGTTTTCCGATTTGATTATAAAGCGTAGGAATCTACGTTGGATAAAATTGGAAATTAGCATAATCGGAGTCGATCGATATTCATCCTCATCGAAAACAAGCATATAAATATATATTTTCGGAAGTATTTCGAGCTCGCGAGAAAATAGACTTTTTCTCTCAAACAATTTCTTCAAAAGGCCAAGAATAATTCGGTGCTTATTATTCGATATGAAACTTTTCCTACAACGAAGCAAAATCGAGGTTAACCATCGCACTACACGCCGTTGAGAGTGTAAAGATCGACGCAGTGCGAACTACAGAGCGAGAGAGTGCGATAGATTACAATCGGATAAGTAAGATGGGCGTGCATAAGGCCGAGTCAAGTATACCGGCGGCTCGAATATGGAATAATAAAAGGGAGCAGAGTTCGTGAGGGGCACTTGTCCGTAACAACGAGGTTAGGACTGCATGTTTGTAGAGCAGGGCTCGGGAGTAAGAAGGCGACTTCAGGGCTAGAAGTGACATATAATATAGGAAGGATCGTGACTTTGGCTCTTCACTTGAACAATATTTCTTGAATTTATGATGCCTTGGGCGAATCGCTTGTACCGTTCGACCAAATTCTTAACCCATAAGAACAACGTTTAATGAGGCGTGACGTGGCCTTGAATAGTGATTATTTCTGGAGGCTGCCTCGAGTTGGCGCCATCGGAGTCGAGGTATTTTCGCGCACTACATTTCATTCGGAAGAATCCCCCTCCCCCATTTTTCTTATTTCTCCAACTTCATTTTGTCTTCGAATAAAAGTCAGATAAAAATACTACGACTAAACGTATATTCCACGGAGAACGAGCGACTGCAACGATGTCAACTCAAACGCGTTGGTAAGTTCAAGGGAAAATCGTCGATTTCTTTTCATCGCGGTCACGAGGTACACGCGCCCAACGCAAGCTCTCACTTCCAAACGAAGAATTCGTTACGATGCTTGTATATGCGTATGAATATCATTATAAGTGTATATGCTACGAGACGCGATTCTTCCCTGTTATCACGGACTTAGCCATGTTTACGTGACTGCGATATATCGAAAACTCGCTTGACGCTTTCTTGGTCTCATAAAGTCGTTGTTGAGTCACGATTCTTTGCCGCGCGTAAGCCATATATAACCTGGCACGTACGGCACGTGTATTCATCACGTGAATTGAATTCCATTTCTATTCATAACTATTATTCGGTTCCCGAGAAGAAAATGCTCCCGCGAAGAAGCATCGAGAAATCAAGCGTTCGCATTCCTCGAACGACGAGGATGAAGAACCTACCGATTCGATGCATCGTTGCAAAGTTGCTATGAAATCGTTCATCTCCTATGGAAAAGCTGCGAAATATAAAAAGCAGAAAAACGGTTGTGACATATTCTTATGCGCATCTGGAACGAGATTGATATATCGTAAGAAAAAATAAAATAAAATAATGAAGAAAAGTGAGTCCGCGCAAGCAAGAATCGCAGCGACGGTCGCATCGGCCTTTCGTTCCGTATGCGCAAGGAACTTGGATGTGCGTATATGTAATTCTTGTCTTTTAGTGTCTCGTCTCGTCTCTGCACGTGCTGTTCGAGTAGTGTCACCTAACTGGCACTCTGTTTGCCACATCCATTATGCATAAAGAAGACCTTTGCGTAATGAGACATTCTTCCTCGTAGGCATACATAGAGGGAGACACACAGGTGAGCATAAGGGGCCACTTCCGTCGAGTCCATCTCGAAAGAATGGTCAGAGTCGGGGCGCTGTTTTAACGAACTCGCAACACACTCGCGCGGATGTACACGCACACAAAGCGTATAAATCACTATCGCGACGTATGAAAAATCAACTGTAAACCGCGCGTCGGCGATGTTCAAAGTTCAAAACAAATTGGTACGATCAATCAGTCGCGATTTACAGTTAAAACAAACAGCGGATATGACGAGAGAGGACAACTCCGGAGTCAAACTGTTTGGTGGATCGCGAGCGTGTCGCATTCTCCATAAAAATTTAAGAGATCAGTTTGGTATTGAGACGGAAATTTGATTTAAATTCTGGCAGCGTTTCGATCGAGTGTCGCGATAAGAAATGGAATTAGGGGGAATTGGGTTGATTCCGACTGCCTAAGGGAAATTAATTAATAACGAACCACATGATGAAATTACAAAACAAATTTATCATGTATTTTACTCTTTGATATCTTTTTCATACTATTTCCGATGTGCTAGCTAATAGATAAAAAAAATTGCTCGATATTTAGCAAAAAAACAACCCTCCGTAAATTCGGATTTAGCCCGAACCTCCGGGGTAATTTCGGACGGCTCTTGGGGTAAATCTAGATTGCATTAGAAATTGCTACACATATCGCGAACAAATTCTCGAATCTCGTACTTTCGCTTGTGCAACTTTGAGAGTCCACATTTCACACTCGACTCACTCAATCTAGTCTTCGGATGGTAGATCTTGGAAGGTAGGAGCAGAACGTCGGGAATTATCCCAAACTACGAAACTTCGCGAGTCAATTAATAGTTAAATAACGGTTGGAAAAGCCAAAGTTTGAAATGCGTTGATGATAGTCATATATAGAACTGGGATATATTAAATTAGTTTTCTCAATAACTTTGAAACCGTTTATCCGTTTATCCTGTTGTTTCATCAATTCTTTTATAGGCAAGAATTACATCGAATAATGTACGAAATTTTATAATCGATCTTGGCTCGAAGAAAATATATCAACTCACGCTTCGAACATCGCATGAGTATATTGAACATCGATAGGACTATCGCATGAGTTCAAGTGCGTGGAAGTGGGGGTTTCGGAATATAAATATATTGCTGTGTCCATATTTACCGCGTGTCCGGAATTACCCCACTCTCCCATATGTCGCGACGAGCGAGTTTTTCAGACTGAATAAAGTGGAAGAGATTCTCGTTCGCATGATGCTGCCGCTTCCAACTCGGGATTGGGCATTGCCGCGTCATCCGAAATCAGCTATTGATTGGACCGATATGCCGATGCATATGATCGTCGTCACGATTTAATTTCTCGGTAAAGTGATCGATCGAAGGCTTCGAGACTTGTTTGACCTCCGACTTCTCGGTCCTCAAGTCGAGGTCAATTGTGACTATGCGAATTGAATTTCTGCCTCGGCATCAATCGCATGATATTGGTACGAAGGTCAACCGTTAGGACCTCTTCAATTCGAGTCGGTGAAAGATCCTCGAGTCTAATGACACCTGACACGTCGAGCCTTACGAATCATGCAAATCGGTCTCGCTATCGCTGCGCGTGAATCTTCGGCGAAAACGCGCGGTGCACGCAATTCCCATAATAAAAGATGGCATTTTTGGGTGCCGTTAAATGGCCGTCTTCCAATGCCGTTCTCATTAAAAGTTCATTTCTCGACGGGCGCACTAAATGACGCGAACCAAAGTCAGGGAACCGCTTTTTTACTCGCCTGACAATTAACATTTGAAGCGGGAAGATTATCAGCTAACAAGAGGAGGGTGCCATGCCGGGAATATCCAAGTTAAGATCGCAATAAAGGCCCGAAAAAGCATCAAAACTGTGACTCGTTTCTTTATTGCAAGTACCATAAAGCCTGACACCAATCGCAGGATACTGCGCCTGGCAACTTGGCCGCTCTTTCTCGGACAGTTATCTCACCAAAAACCAGAAAAGTGGAGCTTGTCGAATAATTGACAAGAGGAAAATCCGATATCGATCGAATTTGAATGGTGCGAAAAAGCTATTTATGTGAATAATCCGCGGATGAAAATGATGCTTTCCCCCTGTTCCCATGTTGGGAACGTGTGTTAGTCCCTCCTCTTTCTCTCGCTCTCTCTTTTTCTATCAAACGTTTATCTCTTTCTCATCCAGCTTCCAGCAGCCAGGCACAAAAGAGACAAAAAGAGAGATGGAGCATGCTGGAAGGCTGGTGAGGTTGAAGGTCCCAACCTCGCTCGTTCACTGGCACGGCCTCGGCCCAGGCCCGGTGCTCTTTTACGGCAAGTACTGTTACTGACACAGTGGCACGCTTCTCTTCGCTCTCTGTGCCCCTCTCGTTCTCTCTCTCTCTCTCTCTCTTCCTCTTTCTTTAGACTCACCTCGAGTCTGGTTCGTCCTCGTAGTGTTTCCTGCGCAAACTGCTTGCTTGCGCTGTTCGCACTGGCCCGCAGAGTTTTTCTCACATCTACTTACTACGGTTAGTTAGGTTAACTGGTCTGTTAACCATTCGCGAGCAAGAGATTCGCCCAGTTAATTGCATCTTACACGTGCCAGTTGTAATCCGAGGCACGACGCCGAGATTGAGCTTCAGAATCCATTATTCCTTGTCAGAATAGAGATAATAGACTTCCTGATGAGGCCGGAGGACATTGAACGTAACATCAAGAGAAAGCACGTCGGAGCCCGAAGTAGTTGGAATCACAGCATGAGAGAAGGCGATGTATATCAATGTTTAGTATCTGTTGAAGCATCAAAGAGAGATGCCTCCGCCGCTAACTGGTCGCGTTTACCTCTCAGGCCGAACGTAAAATGTTCGTATAAGAGAGAAGAAAGAGGAAGAAAGCAGCAAAGATAGAGAAACCTTGTTGGCTCGTGTGGCAGTTGTCGTGATGGAGGCTTCGCGAGCGGGCAAAGAGATTATGAGGCGAGACTGGTCGTCGTCGTCGTCGTCGTCGTCGTCGTCGTCGTCGTCGTCGCTATTCCTGTAACGTCGGAAAAGAGAGGCACAGCGTGAAGATGATCATGCGGCGGGGCAATGACACTCACTCGGGACGATTCTCGCATCCCATGCAGTCGTTTGCTCGAAGCCGCTCTCCGAGATACAGCGAGCAGGCTAGCGATGCTCTGTTGCAGGTGCTCCTCGAGGCTGTGGTAGCCGCGCGCGCGACTCGCTTCTTATTCCGTCTCTCCCTGCTCTTCCTTCTTTCCATCCGCGTCCTCCTCCTCTTCTTCTTCTTTTCCTCTTCTTTTCTCAGAGGCTAAGAAGCCTTTCTGCGTGATCTTCGAGCTACGCACTCCGCAAAGCTAATTTAATCAAATCCTGCAATGAAGGGATGCTATAAGTGTGCACGTGCTGCTTCGGGGTCCGGACGGCACGGACATACGCGGATAGGAAATGGCCAGTGATTTCCGGAAATGATATGCTAATTCGGTTGAGCTTTGATGAAAATCTTGCCTTCCTCGCGGCTCTTAATCGACTGATCCAAAAGTCACTTCTGAAAAGTAGGTTAGCAAATTTTTCTTGATCGTTGGCCAGGAACCTGATCGAGGTCGCGGGTTTGCTTTGAGCCCTGGTCTAAAATTAATACGCGGAGACTCCTGAGCGGGCACGAGCTGCGGGGAATCTGGGAAAACCAACGTGTCACGAGCGCTACGTGCATTCATTCCGCGCCTCTTCTCCCTCCGATCGTTCTCTTCCTCATCTTCTTGTTCTTCGCATTTTCCGCTGACTCGAGCGACAGCTGCGCGGTTCACTTGCAACTTGTCTCCGGCGATATGCAGACTTGGTATATAACACAGTTTATACTTGGCACGCGTCATTCGGATCGGATCAAAGCGGGAGTCTTGCAAAAATGTTGGATCTCGTGCTGGTAAGGTTTGATACCCGGTGCCAGTTGTGCAAACGGGATTAGTCTGTTCGTATACGAAGGCCCGGGACTTTTCACTCGTCTTCCTCCGAGAGCTCTCGTCTCTCTTTCGGTCTCATCGTTATAAGTTTCATGTAACCCGATAAATTTGTAAAAAAATCTTCCCAGCAGTTGTATAATCGTTGGGCTCAAACGCGCAGCTTCGAAATCCGGGGTTGGCATTACAAAATGCAGATTCATACGGAATCGCACCCCGCTGTCACGAGTTTGAAGCTGATAGCACGCACCTGACAAGCGGAGGCTAATGACGTCCTCTGCCGGATGATAAAAATGAATGTTGCACACCCGGTTGTGCAGGGAGCTAACCTCCAATTTTCTCGAACTCGTCCTTTTTTTTTTCTTATCATTGCAATCGTGCAATCCTCGGGGAGATGAGGTTGAGGGAGGGTCGTCGGAGAGAAAGGGAGTCAGCTGCTACCAAGAAAAAGATAAACGTGGAACCTCAGGACAGGATGCATCTCGGAAATCACCTATGCCAACTTTGTTTTTGCGCAACTAATTTTTCTCTCTTATTTCGTTTTGTTTTTTCACTTCATCTCCTCGCTTTTTCGTTCGTCTTCCGCGGCAATAATATCTTCTCATCGACGGGACGACGAGAGCTAAGCATATAGGTACAAACACCACGGACAAGGGGGAGGAGGAAGAGGAGAAAAGGTAAAGAAAGGGACGGGGCCGTGGGGGGAGGAGGAGGGAGAGTAGATCCCGGGCAAAGATGGGATAACCATAGGCCTTGGCAGCTGCGAACAGCCAAGTGACATGCTTCTATATAACCTACTAGAAAGAGATAGGGACTCGAAGATTGCATAGAAAATATGCATCTTTTCTTTCTCTCCTCTCTTCCTTCCCCCTTTGCAAGGCGCCATATTAGCTAGAGTTTGCGCTCTCCGTAAGAGCATACGCAAGCTCGCTGGCTCTTTCCTGCTGATGCACTTTTGCCCACAAGACCCAAGGAGGCAAATATATATCCAGCAGCCAGCATCAAGTCGCCGTCCCTCGCGGGATTATAATCACGCGAAATGAGAGATGCGAGAGAGAGAGAGAGAGAGCGAGTCAGCTCGCTGATCGAAGGAAGCACGATCGTTTCCATGCACGCTAGCCGACGATCGATCACCCATCTTCGTTGGCATACCACACACAGACGCACACGAACACATACGAGAACACCTGGGTAGGAAAATCAAGGTAGAAAATATGCGAAAAAATCTTCACGCACGAGGCAAAACACATTTGAGGCCAGGAGAAAACTCCTTGGACGATCCTTCCGCCTCTCCGTCAACATCTATCCACAATCCTCCTCCTTTCTGCATGCCTTTTCTTCGGAAAATTCGCTCTTGGGACACTGTACGATCATTACTTTTCCAATATTTATAGAAAATCTACTTTTTCCACTACGGAGAAACGTCAAAGATCACCGAGGCATGATAAAAAAAATGACGAGTACAAAATGAGAAATAAAAAATGTGAAAAAGCTCGCCACCTCGCCCATCACGTTCTTCTCGTGGACCAGAGCTTTATTTTTGGTGCAAAGCAGGGCTGCTTATATTACGACCTCCATCCATACACACACATATACGTCCAAGTACGCAGGTAATTCTATGTCTAATCGATTAATTCAATTCGAGTCGACCTCTTCTGAATTGAATGACTTTTGTCAAAAGTTTCCTTTTATTATAAAACAAAATCCTGCCAAAGAGAAAAAACTGAAATTTTTTTTTAACGGTTATGCAAAATTCCAAACTTTACAATTTTACATAAATTTTTCAAGATTGTTTTTTAAATATCTCGAAAACTATTTTAATGACAAAAATGGGTATGGGTCTATTTTAAAAAGATTATTTGCGATTATGAAAAAAATATATTTTGCAAAAAAATTTTTTTAAATGATAAATTGACAAAATTTTAAAAATTGGAAAATCGTAAAAATCACAAAATTCCGTATTAAATTTATTGCTCACTTTCTTTTTGCTTCTTTTTATTGATTTGAAAATATCTTGAAATTTTCAAAAAGCTGTTCTTTATTTTTTTTAAATACACAATCGGTCAAAAGTCCAAAAAAGTTGCCGCGCTGTTTTTTGTGCCACGACGCCGGTAATCTAGATATTTGGATGCAACAAAGCGCATTTTGGATCGCGTTTTGTGATGAAATTTTGGGTCTCGACATCTACGAACAAGTTTTCAAAGGCACAAGTCTCAACTTCAATTTCACTTTTGAAAAAAATTAATACGTTTTTTTTTCACAGAAATATCGCGTTTTAAGCAAAAAAAAAGACAAATTTTAGAAATTGCTGTGTACCACGACAACTATTAGATTTCACAGGATGTTTTTAAAGTGAAAGTAGTTGCGTCTGCGATTGTTCCAGTTGGTGGATTTTTTTTTAATTTTTTTTGCACAATTTCTTTTAATAAATTTTTCAGTGGAACCTCAAGTACATTGATTGTCATAACTCGATAACGATGGGATTATTGATAAAACTTTAAGAGAGAAAAAGTTTCAGTGTTTTATTTTCATCTCATTGGATTTTTTCAGATTTTTTTTGCTATTTTTTTTTGTACAAAAATTTTTATTCTGAAAGTTGATAAATTGAACCGGGTTTTTCGCAAGAACTGTAGAGTCGTGTTAGGATATCCGGAGTGAAAAAAGTTTCATTATCATATTTGAATTTTTTATTGATGAATTTCTAATAAAAATTCTCGTCTTATATCTTGGAGACTCGACAAAAAAAGAAAAAAATAAGGCCAAAAAATGAATGTTTTCAAAATGACGTAGTACCCGTAAAAAAAGTCGTAGAGACTTTTTAAAAAAAACCAAAATGAAGCTGAATGTCTCTCCTTCAAAATGCGCTTTGTTGCATCCAAATATCTAGACCATCGGCAATGAACTAATCATGATTTCGAAAACCAAATTATTCTATCTCACATAAAAATTTTAATTTTTAAACGTAAAACGAAATGAGTTATTGAATCGCTTTTTTGACGAACCGTTTTTATCTCAACCGACCCCACGCTCGGTGCAAATTGGCACAAACATTGGGGCAAGTTGACTATGGTTCTATTTTCCTGATAATCAACTATGTAGTAGTGAAATTAATAAAAAAAAAGATAGTTATTATTATTCTACATTTGTTAATTCGAACAATAAATACGAAATGTTCACATAAGTATATAAATGTAAAGATAATTTTTGTTCATAAGTGTAAGAGAAACAATTATTTGATCCTCATCCCCGTAATCACAATGAGAATTGCAGTTTCTACACACATAGAATGTTATGTTTTTACTGGCACATTTTAAATGGGCCCATTTAGAAAATTCGCGTCAATACATAATTCAGCCAGCCTCATATCAATGTTGGCCTACTTACCCCACATTGTTTTTTAACAACAAAACGTTCTACCAGCAAATTGCAGCAATAATTGAGAAGAAATACTATGCACAAAGATAGTTCAACACATAAACCTTCGTGTAAAGGACTATTGCAATAATTGGAAAAATATTTGAGCCAGCAGGAGATGGATAATATTGACGTAAACATTCTTTTTCAGTATTTGGATTTACAAAAATTCTTTACTGTTCCTAAACGACGTGTCGCTTCGACGCGTTGAGACACATGAATGAGTGAGAGGTTACAATGAACAATTATATCAACCAGGCGTATGTTTACATTCCGTGGTTTGGATGTTATTGCTTATTAGTCAACTTGCCCCGGTGGCCAACTGGCCCTGGTCTCCCCTATTTAAAAAAAAAGAACAAACTCTTGAAAATTTCAAAATATTTTCAAATCAATAAATGGAAGCAAAAAGAAAATGAACAAAAGATTTAATACGGAATTTTGTGATTTTTACGATTTTCCAACTTTCAAAATTTTGCCAATTCAACATTTTTTTTTTAATTTTTTTTGCAAAATATATTTTTTTCTCTATATATTTTTCAAATATATTTAAAAATAGACCCAAACCCATTTTTGCCACTAAAATAATTTTCAAGATATTTAAAAAACAATCTTTAAAAAATCATAAAATTGTAAAGTTCGGAATTTTGCATAACCCTTAAAAAAAATTTCAGTTTTTTTCTTTTTGACAGGACTTTCTTTTATAATAAAAGGAAAGGAAACTTCTGACAAAAAATCACTCATTTCGGAAGGGATCGGTTCCAATCATTGGTCGATTTGACATGGAATTACCCATAGGTATTTCAGTGCAACGCCTTGCACCCGAACTGCATGTCCCTTCGTTCCAATTCATTCGATCTTGCATTTTCTATCTTGATCGTTTCAGGTTCGATCATTGTCGAGAGATGATCGATTTTTTTAAAATTATCCTAATTGCTTTGATCTTAAGAAGTGAAACTGAGAATAAGAAATCTTTAGAGATCATTAGCTCGCATCCATCGTTTTCAAGGTCACTTTGAGGGGAAAACGAAAAATGAGGTAAAAACCAGATTCTTTTTCGACGTTCCTTCGTAAATAAATATTTTCCTCGAACATTGGCGAGTGAAGGAATTCGGACTTTTATAGCGAGTGCCTCGGAGTTTTCTCGTTCGTTTGAATTTTCTGGTTTTTAATGAATTCATTCGTCGTTCAACGATAAGCGGTGTTCGTTGAGCGATATTGTTTTTTCGAAGCAAACAGCCCATAGACAAGAGTCTGTCGTTCTGCGTGCATTGAATTGCCACGCGAGAAGAGCACTGAAAGATATTCTATTTCCAGTGTGTGCCTCCTGAGTGAACCACGAGACTGTCTCGATCGTCTACATGCGTCGTCTTAACGCCTCGTCGAGTTTCGTATTTTTATTTTTATTATATGTTTGTTTTTTCTGTTCTCCGTCCCTCCCTCCTCGCTCTCTCTCTCTCTCTCTCTCTCGTTCTTTCTCTCTTTGTTTCGCACCGTACGAAATTCGATAGCGCGAAATTCTATTCCTTGGCAGTATCTCATTCTCTCTCCCCTCGTCGCTCCGATAATTCGAGAGATGTGTAATTATTACCAAGAATTGTTTGCATCGAGAGCGTATAGTAAGCAAAAAAGTATTAAACATTTATTTCACGATAAAACGAATGCGCATGATTGTAGAGGCTCTATTACTGTCAAATTTATGCTGGCTCTTTTCACGTCCCTATAGCAAACTTGAAATTCCTTTTGTAACTCTCATTCTTTTCAATTCATCATCGGTATCTGTTCGCGATCATATATACACGGAGAGACTTTTATAGAGAAAATTACTATGTTTTTATAGCAAGGTTCGGACCATATCGATATTATAATAATAATCGCTACAGAGTGTGTCAAATAATGCAAAAGTTTGGGGAATCATTACCACAGTTTATAGTAAATAACGCGCTGTACTAAATCAAAAATGAACACCGAGCGAATTTTGATTAAAAACATACTCGTAGTAAATAATGAAATGATTTGATGAAAATTTAGGAGATAACATAGCAATCTTTTCTCCGTGCTATACGAATAATTGCATAATTTCGTATATTTTACCGCACTGAATTTTGCTCAATAACATAGTAAAGTTCATGCGCCCACCAATTATATGAGGCTTTGCGAGTATAAACATGAAAATTAACTAGTGGCACATAGTAAAAGTTCATAAGCGGACTTTGTCGAGTAAATCTTTGTCGAAAAGAAAATTTACTTCTTTTCCGACGGTGCGACTCAACGATACAAAAATTTTCGACATTTCACCAATTTGTCCAGTCCAATTCATAAATTTTTAACATTTCACCAAAGACACAAGTGACATTCGGATATCGATAGATCGTTCGATGTAAGAATGTCACAGACCTAAACTTTGCCTGTATCGTACATAGTTAAATTTGAGAGAATTGTTTTCGACATAAAAATTACTACGCACTTTGGTGAAATGTAATAGAATGGCGATACACAACAGCGCTGTTACAAAACATAGCAAATTTTTCTACGTATTCATCCGAAATATTCGTACAAAAGTTTCCCCGTGTAACAGTCGATTCCAACGATTCTTGAATTGAATGCTCCCGCAGAATTTTCTCGTTGAACCAAAACCCGTCGCGGCGAGAAAAAAGTGGAAAGCGACGTAAACAAATATTTCTCGTCTGCTGCGATAAGTTTTTACTCTTTTTACCAAACACCCCAAAGATCGATATATATTGTATTATATATATATCGATCGTAATCTCAAGATATAAACGATTAGAACGGTGCGACGATTAACACGCGTTGAGCTATACGACGATAAGAAATCGATATGTATATTAATCTACTATATTATAATAAATGCAGGTACGACAGGTACACGATAACACATAGCCATATGCACGTATGAATGTATATCTGTATGGAAACTTCATATGATATTAAACGAATTTACCTCGGAGGCTCGAGGATATTGACGATTATCGCGATAATACCCGCACGATCCGAGTCGTGCCGAGGTACATATACGAAACAACTTCCCTCCAAGGTTTTGTAACACATCAATAGAGAGCACGAAAGTTACACGCACTTAAAAACGAACAACTTGCATTTTTTCGTTCGAGTCTCTGCCGAATAAGAGTTTCTTTGTACGTAGCGTTGGGTGTTCTGATTTAAAAGTGATTAATTCAGGGGAAAAACTCGATCGATTTTTGTGACAACGAAGGGGAGATCTGACCTCGCAAGGGTGCGCGCTGTTCACCGTGGATTTCGATCGCAATCGCCACGCTTTGGCAAAATAATACATCTCAATGAAGGCGGGAGCGAGGCTCGAATAAACAAAAAAAGAAGCTGAGAAAAAAAATGAAAGATTTATCGGCACTATTTTTCATCCGTGTAATTAAGGCAAAAAGATAAATCGCTGTTTTCGAATAGAATCAATAAGAGGGATATAATTCAATCGATCACGAATCGATGTTTCATTCGTAAGTTTTTCGTGTGTCATAATTGGAGAATTGACTCGATGCGAAGGAGCTTTACTCGCGGTTGAAAAGCCGAGTCGAAGGAGCAAATCTCCGCCACGGTTTCAGCGATCTTTATCGCGATCTAAATCAATCGAAAATTTATATGGCACACCAATTCATTTCATAATCGATATATGTATAGCAACCCCGATGGATTTCTCTTCGAAATGAGAAAAAATGGATTAGGAACGGAACGACTCCCACGCGCCGCTCGATCAAATCGTAATTTAATCGATCACGAAGCAATCGCTCGAGGTTTGGTATATCGACGAAAAAACGAATGAAAAAAAGGAGGGAAGAAAAAGAAAAGGCAGCCAGGAAAATAGCTGAATGCCGGCAATAAAAGGAACTGTCGAGGCTTCGCGTATCCGCGAGTACCACGTTTCTTGCGAAATAATCTTTTATTTATAACGGCCGAATGTTCTGGATCGATCGATAATAACGTTATTTATCTCAATAGTGTACAAACTTATGGGAACGAGGATCAATTGTCTATCGTATGTGTAAATCCCTCTCTGTCGCTGTCTCTCTCCGTTGTCCCTCTTTTCCCTGCTCTCGTGCCGATTGAATCGCGATCAAAGCCCTGCTCGAAATGATCCGATACCGTTGCTGTTTTATAGATAAAATTACCACAAAAGTACAAAAAAATTTGCTAAAAAAGGGAAATTCTTCTCAAAATTATCGGGACCGAAGAACGACGCGGAAGGTAGACAATTTTTTTGTTCGCACTCTCGCGATGTATCCTATCCTTGAAGTTGGAGGGTTTCGGGACGAGAAGATGATGAGTATATCGTAGAAGTGGGATATTACGTTACCTGCGTTGAATAAAGAATCTGATGAGACGGTTTGATTTTCTTTGGAATTTGACTAATTCGTTTGAAAAATTCGAATCGAAGCTGTGTCGATTCGAAAAATTTTACAATCGAAATACTTTTTTCAAAGTGCACTTCAAAATCTTGCACGATTGTTTCTGTCGATGGGACGCGTTTTTTGTCGGATATTCTGAAACAGCCATTCGAAAAAAGGTTCTTCAAATTCCATTGATAAAACGTCAAGTGCACAGCAATTGGAATTCTGCTGTAGCTATTACATGTCGAATTATTCGAGGGGAGTAAAAGGGATGAGAAGGAGGATGTGCTGGGCGTGAGAGGCAAAGACGGGGAGCAAACAAGGGGAGAGATTCATTGTGGTATCGTCATCGATATCGTATTACTGCTGGGTGCAAGTCTCCGTACTGCGTCCCTTCTTACTTTCCCCTGCAACGCGTATACGACGCTGAAGTTTGCAACGTTGGAGTTCAACGAAATGAACGAAAAAAAGATTTATAATTCATTATTTTATTATTTCATGAATTATTGATGCGGCTTAAAAAATTACGAATTGGAAATTCGGCAGGGAACAAAATTGGAGATTTACTGGAATTATTTGAGAGTTTTTTTAGATCATTTCGTTGGACTCCAACGTTGGAAACTTCAGCGTCATACGCGTATGAGCTGAAATAATATACGAAAAAGCATATGAAGCACAGGAAGGAGAGAAATGACGCGAATCAAAAAGTGAGAGGTGCAACGTGTACGCGGAACAACAGTGAATAGTGAATTAACTTTGGAGCGAATTAAATTCATAAGAGATAATGGAGACGTTTGATTTTGCATAAATACATCGATATATTTCGATCATTTGGATCGAGGAAGTAGACGGCGATGCTGATTAGTTTTGCAAATCGTCCGATGAATCCCTAAGTTTATCGTTCTCTCTCTCTCTCTCTCTCTTCTTACGTTAGATCACGATTGATACAACCAATACAACGTTTAAAGTACCTGCGAGATAGAACTATAGAATTCTAATGCTCCTGACCGAGATCACGATCGTGACGTAAATTCCGAACGGTATAATACGAGCAATCAGATAACAATATTGTCGCGAATAATTAGGGAGGCTAATAATGTGACTAAGCGATGAAGTAACCTGATAACGAGATCTTTAATTGCCTCGATGGAAATTAATAACGAAAGAAGAAATGAAAAACCATCATGTAACATAAATATGTTTTTGTGAAGACTTTCGACAGGAATTTGTTCTTGCACACAGGAATTCGATGCAATCGAAGTGTTAACGAGATCCCCGGAGCGTTTTTGTTTCACAATCAGAACTGTAAGATAAACCTATAATAATGCTGAATGAAAAATGATTGGAGCTGAAATTGGTCGACATTGGTGCACCGGGGAACTTTTTTGGAATTTTCCATTCTCAACAATCTTCAGAACGCTCCCTTGATCAAAACTTCATAACTTTTGACAAATTGCTTCGCAATCCATCTTTATTCTTAGACAATACAACAAAGTAAACATGTGAAGATTCTGAAAAAACCACCGAATAAATGAAAGCAAAATCTTAACACAGAGAAATCGGGAAAGAAGAGGAAAGACAGAGAGAAAGAGAGAGAGAGAGATGCGAAGAAGAAGAAATTTAAGAAATTCACGAGTCCGTCTACGTACAAATAAATCCACCTCGGATATCCCAGATATTTAAGAGATCTTGATTTTTTACTCGCTTTTTTCTTCTTTTCCTCCTTCTCGAAGAAGTATACATAGTTGGAGATGGTCGTAACGATCACAAATTATCCCTTGGGATATATCCCACCGATCTTTCGATCCTTCCTCACCGATATATCTCACGATCTCTCTCTCTCTCTCTCTCTCTTTCTCCGTCTCTCACTGCTGATCTCTTGCTGATTTTCTGCCCTTTTTTCCCTTTTGCTTCTGCCTTTGCTTTTTCGCTTATGCTTGAATTGGCAACCGTATGCATATATATATATATATATACACGTGTATGCACAGTTGATATATATATAGAAGTATCCTCGCGGTGTGGCGACCTGTGTTTAGCCGATCGCGAAGTGGATGTCCTTGTCCGGTGGCCGTGGGCCTCTAATTGCCCACTGCTTGGTGAACGTGGCGAACGCGAAGCTGTGCTCTTTCTCCTCTCTCTCTCTCTCACCCTCTCTCTCTCTTTCGTTCTCTTCTTCACACACCCACAGAAGCATATATACACATTCGCCGTACAGAAAATTCTCAAGTTCTTCTTTTCGCTCCACGGGGAAGGCGCGACGAGAACGAGAAGCACACACACACTGCCCTTGTATTATCAAGAAAACGGTTCGTAACGCTAAAGATCGCAGGTGATATTGTCTGATTTTTCTCAGATAAACACGTCCATGAGTTAGTTCGTGCGCATGCAAATTGGTCAAAAAAAAGTACGTTTTCTGGCGGAGGAGCCTAAACAGTCGGATGTTTTCTTCAAAAGTAATTTCCGAACGCCCTGAGCCAGACTATAATAGGAAATTTCGTTCGCCCCGGTGTACTCGTGGCTCATGGGGATTCGACAATGTGAAAATTCAGTGAAGACTATAATCGAGAAGAGAAAAAATACAAAAATGAGTAGAAGAATGATTGGACGAACAACGAATTTTGACGATTAACGAAATGAATGTTCAATCGAAACGAATTGAATTTGCGAAGGATCGTGGGATCGGCGGAATGGAAAAGAAATAAGAGGAACTGAGATTCGAAAAAAAGACATGAGTCACGTTGTTCGTCTGAGAGTCTGGCCAGTTGGCGGGCAAAGTGCAGAATGGTGAGAGTCCGTATAGTTGCAGTCGAGTTTTAAGCGGAAATCGCGTTACCGAGAATTCTCGAAGACGAGTTGTTCGCACAGGCACACAAGCACACGCGGAGACGCACACTCGCGCACGCACAATTCTGCGCGAGACATCCGATCGACGACGACTCGGACGCTGGATCTATAAAGGCTTTTCGATTAAGTTTTTTTCTCTTACATGCATTCGTGTCCAATCTCTCGCGCGTCATTCGCTTCGAGACGAAACACCGTAAATGTTTAACCTGGCAAACGAATATCTCGAGTCATTCATGGGTCACTCCTCGATGCGTTATTGCCTCAAAACACTTTTAATTCTGTGCTTTGCGTACGTTTCATTTTTTCACGATGAGACACGCGGTGCACACCGTTTTTTTTCCCATCAGAACGATAAAACCCGATTCCATCTTAAACTTCATTGGGTGCAATGCCCATTGTCTTATCCCGCATCATCATAAATTCGATAAAACTCCGAATTCAATAACAGATGTTTCCCGCAGCCCGAGGCAAGTGAAATTCAGACTTTTCTCAATCATTTTCTAATAGATGAGCCTTGACACGAGACTGGTCGCTGCAACGTCTCAAGTTTTTCTTCCTCCTTCTCCTTACCATTCTCAAGTCTTTCCTCGGCATCTTCTGTTCTGTACCTATATCCGGTAGCGTTGCCACCTCCGTTCAACCCCAGTAGGTAAGCCAGAAATACCGCGAACGAGGTTTCTCGGGCCTCGTCTTCGAGTTCCCTTAAATCTTAACAAAAAACGGACTCTTCGTAAAAATGCTTTGCCATGTACCATTTTCCTACGAAATTTCTTTGGTAACTTTTCGATTAATTAACCTGCTCCGATCAATTGTTTCGATGATAAAACTACGATCGAATTTCGGATCCACGACTTCGTTTCGGAACATTTCCACCTAAAATTTGAACTCGAAAACCTCAAGAGATCCATGAAAATGTCCTTAAAATAGCGAAAAAAAACGCGCACCGTTATCGTCGACACGAAAAAAAAAAACGATTAAGTCGAACGAAGCAAAGTTTCGACGACGTCAGATCGCAACGGACTCTTCGTATTACTTGCCAGGAATCGGCGAGTACATTTCATTCATCGCGAACGAATCTACGAGTTCAATGGAACTTTGCTCGATTACTGTAAATTACTCTATGGAATAAAGGTGAGTGTGTGATCGGTCCGGAGTGTCGCGCGAGCACTTTATCCTGTTTGCTTGAATGAACGGTGAGCAAGAAGGTGAGTTCGCTCTCTCCTCTTGGTTTGTCATGTCTCTTTCTATAATCAGTTGAATAAACGGGACCGTCGCGATACCTTTTCAGTTAAAGATGTATATTATCGACCCGAAAAGGTGAGGAAGAATCTCGATGGATCGAGGATAGTGCTCGAGGGATGAAGGAAAAAAATGAGCAGAAATGGCCAAGTGTATCATCTTATGGAGTTAAGCTCGAGTTGAGTTTTTTTTCATTCTGAGATCGCAAGGAAAGGGAGGGGGAGGGAAGCTCGTTCGTTTAATGTGGCACTAATCGTAACGGTGAATGAATCAATATGGCGATGAAGCAAGGAGAGGAGAAGAAAGAGAAGGAGGAGGACGGTTGTAGATCAGGAACGAAGATGAACGAAGTGAATGAAGAATCAGGTGAGCGATAGGAGGAGACTTTAGCCACCGCGATCGAGACTAATAAGGTCTATTCGAACGAATGGCGAATCTTGGTCATCTCATTGATTGTCTGGCCGATTAATTGCCGCGTGTATATATGTTGACACGTTCAATTAATTCTTATCGCATATCGATCTAAGATCTCTAATAATGGGCTCGAGCGAGGAAAAACAGTCAAGTTTTTCTTTTCAAAACTCGAAACACAAGGTGCATAATGGATTAAATGAACGAAAAGCGATGCGAGAGGATCGAGGGGGATGATGCTGTGGGGGATGATGCGCGTCGCGATCCAACCTGCATCGATTCGACGCATTTTTGTCGCGGCACGCCCAATATATGAATGGGAGTAAGCGAACAGTGATCATCAACCAAATTTCTGTCGACCCAGTTAAGGAGTCTCGATACCTGTTAACAAATGTTAAGAAATTGATAAAACTTGGCGATAATGTTCTTCAACATAACGCGTGCAAAAGCTCAATTTTTTTCGAAATTTTCTTCTACATAGTTATCGAGTAATAAAGCATTAATGCAAAGTTCTTATGCCCGGAATGTATACTTATATATATTGAAACGCCATGCTTATACACGTGATCTTTCGAGTTCAATTACTCGATAACTGTACAGAAGAAAAATCTTTAAAAAATATGTATTGTCGAATTTGGTACCTGAACTTTTTGAATTTTTTTATGTTCTTAAATGGCTTAGTATGACAGCATTGTATCGACTGTACCGAAACTCCTTAAGGTTGTTTAGAAGAAAATCACGTCTTATGAGAATGATTTGAAATTAACGCAGTGGGTGGTCGGATATTCAAGCAATATCTCTGCAAAATTTGAAGTTGATTTGGAGATTATTTACGGAGAAAAAAAATCGCAAAGTTGCGTACCTTTGAGCGCTTTAGTACAGCTTCTAATGAACAGAGCCACGCGCAATCTCACTAAACTCATGATATACTTGTACATGCCATTGAACTTTTATTGAAAAAATGACGGGGTAATTTCTGAAATATTCCGCGTCAATCAGTACCAAAATTTTTGGGCTTTGGAGAATTTCTTCGAAGATGTAGTGAGATAAAGATTGAAAAACGTGTCAAAATTCACTCCAAACGAGTGAGTGTCTGACAGGCGTGGCAACGCTGCAGTGTCGCGACAGAAGAAAGGGGACATTAGATTGAAAGAACGCGTCCAAGTCAATTATTCTGCGCCCAAATGTCATTTTCGACTTTTTTGGAGGAGCTATGGTTGCAGATGTCAAATCATCACACGTTGATGAGATGCGTTTCCGAATATTTTGTTTTTGTTTCAAGCGCTGATTATACACCGCTTCGTCACACACTTATTTTTCCACCGGCACTTTGCTCACGATTCATGATCCGGTAATTCAAACATCTTTTTGTGTCCAAAAATATAGATACAGAGCAAGGGACACCGTTTAAAATTTTTTTGAGGTTGTGTTGGCATCAGTCATCAGTCGGTAACGAGCTGAGCTCGAGCCTGCGTTATCGAGCACGGGCGACAAAAGGGCCCCAACGTTGCCGCGATTGTTCGTGATTTTATCATTTTCAATTAAATGAAGGTTAAACCATTGAAAAATGAGACAAGACGAGATATCATGTTAACTGTGATGAAGGATATACGGATAATGCAAATTTTGGGCATTTGCATCAAGTAAATAAAAAAAATACTGGTGGGAAGCTTATAGGGCTCCAAAAAAAATAGCTACGACGCCCAATGTATAAGCATAGGAAAGTTACCCCCACTCTGATTCATCCCCACTCTCCGTCTAAACAACCTTAAGGCGCTCTATCACTTGTTCAGTCGGTAAAAATCCTGTTGCACGGTTTATACCGAGTAGCTTGATATTTGAAATAAAATATGACGCTGAAGTTTGCAACGTCAGACGAAATGATTTAAAAAAAACCTTCAATAATTCAAGCAATTCGTAGTTTTTCAATCTGCACTGATACTTCGTTACGTAAAAAATTGGTGAATTACAAATGTTTTTTTCGTTCATTTCGTTGGACTCCAACGTTGCAAACTTCAGCGCTGTAAGAAAATGAGTTACACGCTATTCTCATTTTATCAGAGAACAAGGTGTAGCGTTTATTTTTCTCAAAAAATCAAGGGTGTCCGAGTAAACCGTGCAACCATTTTGCAGTTATCTCTCTCGCACTCGCGCACGTGACAGATCAGCTTAACGTCAATTATTTCGTTGGTGAGTTTCACTTTATTCAATATAGATCTATGCGTAGTGAAATTTAAAGTTTTCGGTGTGTGTCATTTCCTTTATTCACATCCCCGTAACTTCATACCTAATTCATTCACTCAGACGATAATTATTCGAATTCCTTCACAAATTTGGATTTTCTCGTCAATATCTTTCAATTTCATTTATAAATTTCGATTTATCTCTTCATTATCATTCCTCACGGACTCGTACGCCCTAATGCTCGTAAAATGTACAATAAAGAAAACTTAGCTCGTTTTTTTGTACGGTAAATCCCTCGGTGTCTCTTGCCCGAGGGCTGTGGATGGGGTCAATCGGCGATGAAATGGAGAAAAGATCGGATCTCGTACGGTATGAGGGGCCATAGTCAACTTTAGAAATAATCCTGAGACTCCTTGATAATGATGACGTCGCCGAGCGAAGAGAGGACGATTCCCCCTCTCCGCGGACACAAGTTTGGGAAAATCACGGCACCGCGCGACGTAGATACCCGCGAACTTTTGAGCGTAGGAAACGACGAGCTCCCGCACGATTCGAGGCTCCGTACCAAAAGCTTTTGTTGAATCAACAAACCCCTTTTTTTTCGAGTGCAGGCAAAAAGTTGGAATAAAAGAAATATAATATTGGAGCGCGGGAACAGCTGAATAATGTAACACGATTTGTCATCGTGATAATTAATGTATTTTTCTCTCTGAATTGATCCAAACCTCGGGATCCTTTCACATCAAATAAATGAGCAGCGTCGAATAACGGTATATGAGCAAAGTATATTATGCTCTCGAGTCCCCGTTTATGATCATTTTTATATCTATATCCCCGGCGGAACGAATACCTAAATACACGTGTACGAATGCCTCTATATATGGGAGCAAGAGAATCACAGATTCATCTACGAATTAATAATGCTTCGTGCCAAGTGTATTGTGTGCGCGCGCGCGGGCGGGCGGGCGCACGGTTACATATACTTGTACGTATAACAGATTATTCCCGTTGGCGCGATCGCGCATAAATTAGAGTCTTTTCATTGGGAAGCGCGCGCGCGCGCTGCTCATTTCCTTGCGAGCACGATTGCTGCTAATTATGATAATAGTGGAACTGCGCGTGAACGGAGAAAAATCTTATTAGCAAAACGTATCGATAACGGAATGATATTGTTGAAAAAATGGAGGGTTGATAAGTCCGATGCTGGTAATCTCTCTCGCCTCGAAGATTTACGGACGTGGAGCACCGCGTCGCATGCTGCTGCGGACACTTTTGCAGTGCTGGGATTACGAGCCCGCGATAATCTCGAAAAAAATGGGGAAAAGAGGAAACACGGAGGAGCGATAAGTGGCACGAGGAGGCTCATTTACTCGCTCGGAAAACATGACGACTATAGGACTAAACATCGTTTTTATGGGTGGGGATCAAATGTTGGAATGACTAAAATTTCGAACAGCTAAAATCTCGAGTTTATAAACTTCGAATGATAATATGTGGAGACAGATAGATTCGACTGGAGCTTTGAATGTCTAAAATAAATAAAGCAGAAACTGCAAGATTCGAAGCACGTTTACATCGAAAATAGAATGTAACAATCCGCCCATAGGACGATTACTAAAATATCGATTTTTTGAAAATTCGACTATCACTCTTTCGATTTATAAATTATTACAGTCGGCGATACTGTGAAAATTCACAATTTTGAAAATATAATAACCAAAGACCAAATATTACTGAGGTTGAGATACTGAAACACCAAAAAGTCGAACAGTCAAAATAGCGAAACGTTAGAAAGTCGATCGATCAAAATAAAGAAATGCAGCGGAGCTCCAAATACACGCGTCTCACTCACTCACTTATACTCAGATACCGGTGATCTCCAATTTTAAACATCGCCATTTTGACTTTCGCCTTTTCGAGCTATCGCTATTCCGCGTATCCAAGTTTTATAGGCTCGAAAAATTCACTTTCTATTTTTTGCTACTCTATATTCTGGTCTATCTGTAAAACAATTACTCTCCATTTTGAATTTGAAAATATGAACTTTTGACATTCGGATGGTCTGTTAAAATTGCATTCGAAATGAAAACTATTGAAATAGATATTTTCGGGTAAATACGAATTCAAAAAAGGAATTTTTGATTAAACACGCAATCTGCTGAATAGTCGATCTGGAATAAGAATTTCGAATTACTTATTTTTCTCCAAACTGATATCACAACTTTAAAAATTTCGAAATAACGACCGTTCTACAATTCAATTATTCGACATATTGAACCCCACCCTTTTTAACATAGCTGCATTCGTGTTTTTTGTATCGATAACCGCGGGTGCGGGAGAAGAACGCGGCTGCGCTGATTTCGAAACAAATCGATTTTCCGCCGGGTAACGCGTCGTGAAAATCGCTTCGCAAAAGTCCCAACTCTAATAAGGAGCTGCGCAATTATTTCGACACGCCGAATGAAGAGGAGCGGAAATGCGGTGTCCCCGATTCCTCATTATTTATATCTCGCCCGAGAGTTGATCTCGCGAAATCCTGAAATTGATACGAGAAGAAAAAAGTGGCTGGACGCGGATTGCCAGCTCGGTAATCCTCCGCAGTAACGTATGGAACAAATCGAGCCGATTTTTTCTCTTTCTTGTTGCCTTTATAATTCATTACGGCGTTAAATTTCAGTTTTTAACTTGGCGAACGTGTAACATCAGCCCTGGGGCAACGACCGAGAGCAACCGAGAAAAGTTCACACGAGCACAACCGAATCCCGAGGATCACTCTTTATTTTATTCTCATTTTCTCGCCGTGTTTTTTTCTTTCAGAGAAAAAAAACGACAGAAACAATGCAACGTTGCATATCACGCACATGCGTCGCTGAAACACTGCTGCACAGCAGGGGTTGAGAATTCAAAACGAAACAAAGCCACAATTGCCATGGAACATTCCGTGCGGGGACCGTAATAATGAAAAGGAGAAAAAAAGTAGCGAAAACGAGCCTCGAAAACAAGTTGACGTCACAAATTTGTTGTCACTTGAAAAAAAAGAGCCAAGAACCATATGAATTTCCAGGCCTTTAGAAAAATTCCCTCATCACATTACTCCCAATTTGATTTCCAATAAAAGCCAACTGAGTCGAATGAACGGAGTCATATTTGTGTTGCTGGAACATGCGTCTGTTAATGTTGGCTCATCACTTTGTTTTTACGAGGAACAATTATATTCGCGCGAAATTGTATTAAATGGTTGATTCGTCGGTGGTAACGCTCGCTGTTTTTGGGCAAAGCAATTCGCGCAATGGCCATAGTACATAAAAACAAATACATAATATATCCTATATAAATGTGAAAATATAGGAGCGTGTATGTATTACGAGGAAGCTCATTTTGCATTCGCGTATTATACGTACGATACGTTATACATATATATAGGTATATAAACAAATGAAGGAAATGCACATGCAGCGAAAAGATGGAGGAACTTTACGAGAGGCAAAGCAATGTACCGTAAGAATCACCGGCGCCTCGCTTCTTCCCATCCACGTACGTATAAACACGCTACGTATATACGCGAGCAGAGAGAAAAAGAGGACCAGCATTTTTTCCTCCGCCTTATTTCACTGCTTTATTTCGTTTTTTCATGCCGCCCGTAAATACCTACGAGAATCGGCGACTCCGCGGTGGAGCGATAAATAATCGAAAAACTATTACTGCCTCGGAGATAGCGATAAAATGACGAAGAGTCCGAGGACGTTAAATTGGAGAAGAAAAAAAAACTACTGACGCGCACATGACGCGTACGGAAAGTTTTGAGAAACGTGTTAAGAAGAGTGAATCGAATGGTCACGGTTAACGACACTTCGAAAACACACTCGCCCCGACTCGGGCCACCGCTTTCGTTTGTTTTCATTTTTCCTTCCGAGAGAATTCGGACGAGCGCACGTTTTTTATACGACCTCTAAAAAAATGCTCCTCATAGTTCTCTACGAATTGAGCATCCGTTCGAACGAGCCGAGTGTCCTTTGGACAAAATGGCATCTCGCGCGAGCGAAGACTCTTCAAAGAATAATGTTTACCAGCAATGAGCGAACTTAGCAGCAAAATACTTGTTGAAAGTTTTCTTTTTCACTTTGGGCTTGACGTTGATTTCTAATAGTAACGAAAAACCCGGAAAAACCTTTTTTTCTTCACGTTTCGATGCAAATTGCAAAATAAAATATTTGACAGCTAACTACATCGAGAGGAATTGTTGAACATAATTCAAGCGAATAACTAACCATCTTTTTAAAACCCGGAATAAAAACAGGAAAAAACAACCGATGGAGTGCGAGAGAATTTTATGTATTCATAATTTTACACAATAATATAAAACGAATTAAAGTCTCTCGAATTTATCTTCTCCGCCCGTGAGAACACATATATATATTCATGGGCTACATGGGGATCGCTGGAATGCACCGGGAACAGGTCGCAAGGCAGCCAGCATTCCGAAATTTGCAACCGTGTTCTTTCGGCGTAGCGTGACCATGGGAGAAAAAGAAATAGAACGAAAAAATATGGAATGTTTAAAAATTCTTGGTGTTCGAGCCCAGTTTGTATACGAAAAAAGCGTATCCCATCAATGAAAAAAAAAATACATTTATTTTCTTTTTTTTTAAATAATTTTATTATATTTCATGGCAATGCAGCTGAGTAATAGATCGTTCGAACGCCTCGGACCGAGGGAATTTTCAAAAAGAAAATCTCATCTCTGGATTCGACCTGAAAGAAAAAATTCTAAAGAGCCAAAGAAAAAAATACCCTTTCCGAGCTCTCGAGGCTTCCTCACAAACCCGATCCCAAAACTCAGATACGGGCTCGACAAAAAGAAATAAGGGGCAGAGAAAAAACAAGTGGGCGGATCGAAAGCCCCGATGGAAAGGTGCTCGAATTCTTTTGCTCCACTAGAAATAATTTTGTCGTTGAGAGCGGTTGGAATACGATGCTCGTCGAGAATTTGTTTATCGAAATTTGATGAATGACAATTTCATTGAGTGCCACATCATTATTTCGAATCGTATACGATGTTTAGATATTCAGAATCAAATTACCTTGCTGCCGCGGACTCAAGGAAAAAGAGATTTATAATTCGTACAAATTAATGCAATTATTTTATCGTCTCGCATCGAGGCAATGAAAATCCATGCATTTTCATTTCATTTGAGTGATATTCTTGCATGATTCTCAACTGAAACCGAAATACAACTTTGATCGAAGATCGATATTAGGATTAAAATTCAATGTAGGGTGGCTCCCCTAGCGGTGAACATTCACAACTCTCGGATTCAGTCAGTCGAGAATCTCTATCGCAGTCTCGCTTCGAAGGGAAAAAAGATAGAGAGAGAAAGGGAGAGAAGGAGGGGGGGGGGGGGAGAGAGATAAAAGAAGAAAAATGAAACGAAGAGTCTCATCAAATAAACTCACCCTGTTGCATTCCAATGCCTCGGCGCTGTGCTCCTCTTTCTGCTTGAAGCAGCTGCTGCACTTGCTCTTGTTGAATATGTTCGGTGCGAACTTCCTGCACTCGGCGCCACTGCCACGAGGTGTCGTTGTCGACATTTCTCATTCGTCCAATTTCAATTAAATAATTTATAATAAAAACACGACGAAGAATATATAAATATATGTATATTATTCGAAGCACAAACAAACAGGAAACACCGGGGCACGATTTACAAGCGGTGAATTAACCTCGGGGCTTCTTGATATTCGGCTATTTTTCGAAACAACGAGAACGTCATTTCGCCATTCATTTCCGTGTACAACTTCAAAAAATGTATATATTTTTATGTCTGGATGGGTATATTTACACAAACTGTATATTCCTTTCTCTCGTTCTTAGAACAAACTTCTTTAATTCTCTTCACATTTTTGTCGTCTCTCAAAATGTTTTTTCTCGGGAGAAAAATTTGACGGTAAACGGCGTCATTTCGTTTTTTTATCTCTCGAATGCTTCAAAGTGCTTTGGAATTTCACGAATTTTCCAATTCTCCTTCCCTTTTATTATTTGAAGGGTCTGACCAGATATTTGACTTGTTTTCCGACCTATAATTTCCGGTGATTTATTGTCTGTTTTCAAACGCAAATATCGATATTACAAATCCGCGCGAAAGAAAGAGAGAGAGAGAGAAAGACGGAGAGCACGATTGTTACGGTACTTCGACCTTGAGAGAGCCCCAAGGGAGAGGAACACGATCTTCTGAAAATTCCACTCTCGAAGAATTTTTTCTTTCGATTCCGTTGTCCGCAAGGAATTTCGTTTTATTCCGGATTAATTAGGAAATTTGCATCTCGAAGTCGTACCTTTTCCTTGAAATTTTTATAAACACGATTTTCTATCCTTGCTGCTTCGATGTATACAACCACACAATTCGGCTCGCTTCTCGGTTTGTTTGAGAAACGTACAATCTTCGAGTATTTTATAAAATTATTTATGTTTATGATGTATATCGTTATTCGTGCGCACGTGCTTTTATATTTTCATCGCGATACTGAACACAATCCACTGAAGCCACTGTTTTACACACCTCAAAATTATACACATAATAAATCCATATACATATATATTTGTAAACACTTGCACCTGATTGCACGTTTATAAATCCCAAGGGAGTAATTCACGTGCCCCGCGATGATAAAGTAAATGATCCGAAAGCACGTGTGTTTTTCAACTTTAATTTTATGCTTATTAAAAACAATGTAAAAGAATTATTTTCGATCGGGATTTATTTGAATAGGTATTTGGTGATTTTTCAGTTTTCAAATGTCAAATGTTAAATTCGGAGTTCAAGATCACTTATTGCGAGATCACTCCGAATTTACAAAAAGAAAAGTTCTCGAAAACGTGCGATATTCGGACTTTGATATTAATCAAGATTATTCAAAGTGGGTAAAATCATTTTGGGTTATTCGAAAGAATAAAAACCGATCGGAAATTTTTTTCGCAACTATGGATTTAAAGTTGTTTTTTTTTCACTGGGCAAACATCGAGTTCGACACTAATTTTGTTCTGTTAATTATCGAGTGCACCAGGTAAGTATAACTAACATGTTTAGGCCTGGATGTATATATTGATACTATATAAATGTGTGTATATAAAGGTATACATGTGTTTTATATATCGCGCACCAGGTGAGTCACTTTTACGAAGAGGTTAAAGCACCTTTAACGTTTTTTTTTGCCGTAGTACCCGGTTCACTGTTTCCTTCGTAATGAATCGTTATTATTTTACGTTTTATTATCCGTCGCCGTAAACCGTGTCGCGTTCTTTCACCCCGCACGCGCTACCAACAAACGACATATTTACGTCGCAATGCTCCATGACAGAACAACCGCCGAGGACTGCCATCCGCGTACTGCGCCAACTCTATCGCCTATAGCCTCTCTCGCCCTCACTCTCTCTCGCTCTTTTTCTCTTACTCATGACCCTACACATCTACTACTTCGGACGCAGCTTCCCCCTCTGCCGCGCCTACAATGCGCCGCAACCAACACTCGTGCGCTTCACGACCGCAGCGCTACACGCGGCGACGTTGCTTGTGCTTTGTGGTCCTAGTCCACTATGCGAGAAAATCACAAATTTTTGACCCGTAAACAGTTGTATAACAGCTCAAAGGTCAACGGAACACTCGTTAATTTACGCATCGAAATTTTATATCGACAAGTCTATTATTCTCAACTTTTTGTTAATTATTTGATCGAGAATCACGTTCGCTATTGAGTGGCACCACTGATTTTAAAATTCAAACCGAAGTCAAACGAATTTCTTACCCAACGATCAGCTGATTTTCGCATCCGTTTCGGTTCGGTCAGATGATTACTTCCGGTTTATATTTCGCAGCATTCCAGCGGGTTTCGGCGAATAACCGCTACCGCAGTCGACACGGAAAAGATGGTGGTTGATGAAGCAGGTGACAGGTTCGTAGAATTTCAACTGATATACGCATGGAATTGTCCCTGTAACCGTATTATTTCTCTAAATAATATAACAAAGAAAGATTATTCTTTTCAGTTACAAATTCCAACATCGAAAAATCGACTCTAACCTCTAAATCTTATGATCCTAGAATATCTCCACTCAACCACATCGTTATCTACAAACAACTTTTTTTTTTAATACAAAATAACAAAAAATGAACATCTCGAGTCTTCAAAACGGAGAGGAAAAAAATTTCCATCGTTTTTCTCCAGAACTCCAAAACGGATTCAAAACAACACTTGCTCCAATTATCTACACTTCAAAAGGCATTACAAAACAAAAAAAAGTTATTGATTTTTTTTATTGCCTCGTGCGAATTTTCCAAAAAAAAACCTGACAATATTCACTAATGAAGGTTTTGTTTGGTCACGAAAACGTGTCATTTCTAATAATAGATGAGAGTCGTTTGTATTCAAACAAATCGTGGATTGGAATCAAGTAATGTTAATCGTGTACTTATGTAATATCATAAACTAGTCTGGACTCTGCTCTTTTGCACGAGTTCGATATTCTTTTTTTTATTTCACTAAAAGTTAAAAATTTTTGTACTCAAAATAATCATTTTTGACATATTCGAAAATTTTTTGTTAAATCACTGGAGAAAATGGAAATTTTTCAAATTTTTTACATTTTTCACTGTGAAAAACAATATTTTTGAAATGCAGAGACGAATCTGCCAATGTCGCCATCATCAGAGAGGTGTACGACACAGAAAATGCGCATGAAACCTTTGAATACGAGCTAGAGAGAGCGCTTGAAGCCGAATGTACTCTAATTGTTATTGAGCCCTCGAAACTCGGTGATGAAACCTCTCGATGGATAGCAGTGGGAAATTGCTTGCACAAAACTGCTGCTTTATCCGGATTAGCAGCAATTTTCACAGGTATGTGAACTATTTGATACAGGAGATGAAGCAAACAAGCTTGAGGGTTTATTCAACTTGACTTTCAATACCAAAATTTATTTTCAAAGCTATGAAATTTGTTTGACCAAAAAAGAACAATATAACAAAGTGAATTGTAAGAAATATTTCTGATTAATAAGTTCATAAAATGACTTTCGGTTTTTGTTTTGCCATTTTGTAAATCCTTTTTGGGTAATCGATGAAATTCTTTTGAATTTGCAGGACTTACATGGGGCGAGCATCCGTACATTTATGGATTATTTTGCACAACCTCCGTAATAACTTGCGGGCTTTACACTGTATCTTGGCAGCTTGATCCCTGTTGTCAGTATCAAGTGGAAACAGACACGAGTAAACTGCCACACGTTGAACTGTTGGCCGTTTTAGGTCCATCCTCGCCAACTTTTCTTGTGCGTAAGGATGATTCTCGAAGGCGCATTCTCCACACAACGATTACCCTCACGGCACTCAGTATCAGTGTCTGGAGACTTTATCAAGCCTTCAAGTGAACATTATTAAAAAACAATGGGAAAAGGCAAGAAAAAAAGGCGAAACTGAAAAGAGGAAGGAAAAGTAATTGATTATTTAAGAATTGATTGTATATTCGTGCCACGAACCTATGAACGAAACGTGATGCAAATGACAAACAACACAATAATTCCCTTATCATTTCTCCTGTCATCAGGAATCGATTGAAAATTCCGAGACAAAAAATGTTCCCCTCCACTCGTTTCGAATTTTGAAAAATACAATTTCTCGTTTTCTTTTCGTTTTTTTTCCTTTTCAAGCCCTCGGACGATGATCCTTCGGCTAAATTCGGCGTCAAAATTTCGCATACATCGTAACGGGAGGGAAGGCTCAGATTTTTTATTTACATGGTTAGCGCTTATAGGATTTTTTAAAAATACTTCTTGAACCTATGTTTCGAATTAACAAGATCAATTGCATTTCGAAAGAAGAATAAGCAATGTAACTAGTGAACAATTGACCGGTTCTTAGCAGTATGTATTTTCTAGGCTGTAAATAAAATAAATAGAATAGACAGATAGAAAAGATGATGGAAAGAAATTGCGCTACGAGCTGTGAACAATTTGTCTCTCCCCAACTCTACGCATAATCAGAGCTTAAACAAGCATCAGAGAAAAGAGGAAAAAATGCTTGGTCCATAGTGACGTGATCTCAGGCGCAGAAAACAAATTTTTAAAACACGCTTACACACAAACTTATGGAAACAAATGTACACTATCGAGATTAAACGTGAAACAATACAATAACGTTGGTGAGAGTTTTCTTGAAATTAACAGAAACAACTGAAAAAGAACATAAGAGATGAAGAGAAGGGAAAGAGGTGATTAAATTTTATCAGAAATTGTATTTTTCCTAATTCTTAATAATATACAGAATTAGATAAAAAAATAAAAAACATGTTAATGAGGTGAACGAGGAAATGAAATTGTGCAAATTGAGAAAGGAGAGAATTCATTGTGAACGATTAGTCACTATGTTTTTTAACATTATAGAAAGACATGTCTTTTTTTCTTATTCATTCTCGCGGATCAGAGACCAAATAAACTCCCGTTAAATGTTGTTTTGTTTATTTATTTTTTCCACATAATTTCATTTTTTTTCAAGGGGATAACGTTGGTAACACCAATAAATAATTTAATTCCTCTACATGCATACAAACAATTCAGTTTTTCGTTTCTTTTATAATAAATACTTTTTTCATGATTATTATTTATTTACATTGAAAAAAATTTGAATTCTGCGCTAATTCAACTCGAATCACATTGACATGATAATTTAAAATACAAAAAACGATTGTACTCACGTAACAAATACAAACAGAACACAGTGACCAAAAAAATTATCATATTATTTGTCTTCGCATGCTCATTATTCAACTTTCTTCTTAGCCCGTCTCTCCATTATTTTAAAATAGAGGGATGGCCAAATATAGCGAAGGAACGTTGCAGCTTTTGGAGTAATTGGAGATATCATTATTTCCTTTTCTTCTTTCAATACTGCTGTTAATATTCTTCTGGCAACATATTCTGGAGTATAACCTTCCTGCAGAGTTTTGTCCATCACTGCAAAATGATTTGTCATTATCATCCTGATTTCTTTATGTCATTTTTACACAATTTTAGTCACAATGGATTATTTTTTCAAACTAACAATTGCAAAAAATTATACTCACCTCCATAATTTTGACCATCCCCTGTCAGGGCATTGAGTGATAACGACGTTCTTATGTACCCTGGATTAACGACTGTAATCTTAACATTCTTATCAGCCAGTTCTGCTCGTGTGGAATCACTCCACGCCTGCAAAGCGTGCTTCGATGCAGCATAAGCTGACCTATGTGGGTGGATTTCAATTGAATTATTAAAAATCATGTATCAATAAACATTGAGAACCTGTTTTCTTTGTTAGCACCGATTATATAGCCTTGCAACTGGACTGAATGAAAAATTCCTCAGAAACAAATTCTCAATGAATACTTTTGTTTTTACAAAAATTTCATCATCCCAAAGTTATGTAAAAAAACTCATATAAGCATTAAATAAAAATTCAAAAAACTCTTTGAGCTAAATAAAATCGTTTCTGAGATATTTTAGAATATAAGTCTACAAAGTTTCTAATGATTCTCAGTCAATGATTTCGATAGTTTTGAAAATTTTATTTGGATTCTCTATTATTATGGAGTATCATTTGTTAAAATTTGTATACTGATTACCGATAGGGTATGGCAATTTTCCCCTGTACACTGCTGACGCAGACTATGTGACCAGTTTGACGGCTTATCATTGAGGGAAGTACAGCTGATCCCAAGAAACAAATAGAGATGGTATAAATTTTTATCTATAACATTTATGCCTGACCGTTGTAAGTAAAATTGTTACCTTTCGAAAGTGCAATCTGTGCAAAATAATTAACTAGCATGACTTTGATGTCTACATTGACATTCGTACTAACAACTTCTCCACGGTACGAAATTCCAGCATTGTTTATCAGAAGATCAATCTGGCCATGAATAGTAAGAACTTTATCGATTTCTGCAGGAAGAGAATTGATGTCGGTGAGATCCAGCGGAAGAACAATTGGCGGGTGTGTCGGAGCAGTCTAAAATAATTTCCATGCATTGTAAACTGTCATAAATCAGAAAATTTGAGTATCATGTCATTTCCATAATCAACTCAGTTTGATTTATCGATATATATATATATCTTGATATGAGAAAGATAAATTACATGGTGAGTTTCCATCAACGAATTTTTCACTCTTTCCAATTCCTCCTTGCGCCGGGCTACTAGAATTATTCGACAACCGCAACTATAAAATGTATGGGCCAAAGCTTCACCCAAACCTGAACTCGCACCAGTGATCAGTACTACCTGAATATTATCAAAACATAGAAAATCGAAATTCATTCCAAAAGTTTGAAGATGCACTCAATGTATCAACAAGATGTAAAATAATTGCATAGAAAATTTTATACATCACATGGTCAATTGGTTTTTAATCCTCGGACAATAATGATTACGTACCTTGCTATGAAGCGCAGCTTTTCGACGTTTATTCCTTAAAAAGTCAACCAAGTGATACAATAACCATGGAAACGTCACAGGGATACCGAACAAGGTGAAAAGCCACCAAACAAGAGGCCAACCCTTCAAATTTTCGTGTTGTTTCATTTTGATTCTCCAATACAAGTACTTTTCACGAAAAATTGAAAAATGTTTTAATCTGTTTTGAGGTTATTTTTCGTATAATACATAACCTCAATAGCGGAACAAAAACATTACAATTCGTAAACACGACTTAAAACGGAGTAATAATTATTATTGAAAGACAAATAAGTCGTCATTTGTGTGAATTGTTTGACTTTTCAGAGACACATAATCTTTATCAGCAAGATCATGCAAAATGCAAATTCCTGCAAAGTCGAACAAAGTTCTTGTCCTTTATTGGTTATCTCCTCAGAGAAGGGGAATGTGTCAGATCACGATTTACATGGAACAACGGCCATTCGCATCTATTAATTAAATCCTAGAGATGGCAGCACTTCGAGCTGCCAGTTTAGTTGATTGGCTTTTCGGGCTTTTCGGGCAACCTTTTGGCATTTGTCTATAATAATTTGGTATCAGCTCGATCTTTATCTTTTAATTTTGGTGAGATCGACGAAACGAGATGGGTTTACAGAGGACTTCCACAAGGGAGTATTCTTAGCCCACTTTTATATGCAATAGACGTCACGGAAATGGAGTCTAAAATCAATGTAGAGTGTAAAATGATTCAATATGCAGATTTATTTATATTACTACTCCTCTCATGCTCGTCTCGGCATTAACGATATTAAAAGTTCTCTCCTCAATGTGGCCGATCATTTTGGGCGGGTTGTTCCAACTTCTAGGTAGCTTATCTGGCGGGTAAAAGCATTGACTTGTAGACCTTTAACTGTCAGACAGGCTTACCTAGAAGTTGGAACAACCCGCCCTTAGACCAGTTAGCTCTAGCTCCCGAAAAAATTAAACTCATCGTTAAAAAGGGAAAAAACCAACAAAGTACTTATAGCTTTAATTTCAGGGATTCCAACATAAAGGAAAGTAAAGTTGTCCGATTTCTCGGGCTACAACTTCAACCAACACTTGCATGGAACGCTCAAATAACGAAAATCATTGGCGATCCACACTACCGATGGCGGCGCTCGTGTCCCTCGGAAAAATGGCGCTGCTATTGGAGTGCAATTTTGACAGTTGTGCATGATTTAGCATTGGAAACATGGACCAGTCGTATTTAAAACTCCGACAAATTTATGAATACGTACATTTTTGCTGATAACTGCTCCAAAAACCACTTAACCATATTAATATTACGTGACAGGTCGTCTGTTTTGCACTCCAACAGCAGCAGTTCAAGAAAAATCCGCGAGGCGTCGCATGCTTAGTGTGGATCGCCAATAGAGAGTTGTCAAAGCCCCTTAAACTTCTTAGTTGTCTGAGGAGTACGTGGTGGGGAGCGGATCCGGTCCTTCTTTTAAGACTTTACTCCGCACTTATTCGAGCTAGAATTGAATATGGAGCCTTTCTCTTTCATTCTCTAACATCAAAACAATCAATTCAATTAGAAAGACTACAATATAAGGCTTTACGCACGGCATTAGGTTTTAGGACATCTACTCCAACAAATGTTATACTCGCCGAGGCGAAATTTCCTCCTCTTTTTATACGCTTTAAATATTTGGGCGAAAACTTCTTATCTAAAACTTTTGCTAATAATCGCGAGCATAGACTACTCTCCGCTTTGGAATAGACAGTTCAAATTGAAGATAACCCAGTAATGATCAACCGTGATGGGAACATCCCACTGGTTGAATGCTTCCGAGAATTCGAGTAATATGCTCATCTTTTGAAAACTTCAAATAAACCTCTCTGCTACAAGTATTCATATGATCTAATATTTTTTCTGTCCTCCGGGCCGAAGTTGCCGCATTCCGCCTGCGTCGGACAGAAAAATCGTATACACACCTCGGGCAGGAAAATAAGGAAAGTCTCAGATCACATGTAATTGTCGGCCGAAGCGAAGCCAAGGCTAGGTGTGTAAGGAGGCTATTTCAAGCAGTGGTTTCATTTGAGGAAGGACAGGATATTCAAGCTTCTAAAAACCCTAATAATACGTTTAATAGCATATTTAAAGATAGGTTGCACAAGTCGATATGCTTTTATACAGATGGATCGAAAACACCTGGTAGCGAGTTCGTCGGCTTTTAATTAGTGAAACCGTTTGAAGGGATAACTCGAGGTTTCAAAGCTGCTGGTTTTGCGTCGATTTTCACCGCGGAGGCTATGGCTATTGCCTAGACTCTGAGGTGGATCTCGCGACTGGAGGGCTTAAAGCTTTACCATTTTCTCAGACTCGAAAAGTGTTTTGCAAGCAATTTCCTCTTCACCGAATCTAGGATGCAAGTTCTATTTAGTCATGCATTTGAAGAATCTTTTAAAAGGACGGTAAATCAGTCGAACTTTTCTAGATTCCCGCTCATGTGGGGATTACGGGTAATGAACTAGCAGACACGGCAGCCAAAGAGGCCTGCAAAAGGGGACATGATACTCAACTCGGACAGTCGATAGCAGATTTTACAAGTTTATGGAAATCCAAAGTGGAAATCAGATTTCACGAATGGTGCTTAGAAAGTACTAGCGAGAAAGGAGGTTTCTACTTTAATAACTTTTATTATCGTGGTCGCCGCCCCTGGTTTCATAGTAGTAACCTTAGTAGAAAAGTCATTGTTTCAGTGAACCGCTTGAGATCTAATCATACGTCTTTGAGATCCAGTCTTAATCGTTTCAATATTGTTCCTTCAGCAAGGTGTGACTGCGGCGAAGCTAATGAAACTCCGAATCACAATTTTTGGGAATGCCCTCTCTACAATCAAGAAAGATCAGAAATGCTAGAAAAATGGTAGAAAAAATCTGGTTTTTTGCCGTGTAACGTCGAATCCCTTCTACACACTTTGGAGCCAAATTTATTGCAATGTATTGGAAAGTTCCTGTCGAAAATTAACATTTCAGTATAACTTAAAGACATACTATATAAGTTTATCATCACGTTGTTTTTATCAACCTCGCTAACTTCTTTCACATCAGTGAAAGAACTGTTACTTTGTCTTATGTTTTATTATAAAGTTTAATACAATATATAGCTTAGTTTTTAGTTTTAGTAGTGTCATAGTTTAAGGACTGACATCCATGAAATGTGGAAACATCTATACGAGAGCCCGCGCAAACCAAAGTTACGTACTCTCAGCTAGATGGGACAGACGTCCTAAAGCTGTTCTACTTTTCTTTTTCTACCTCTATGTACATTCTCTCTATTGTACATTCTCAATAAAAAAAAAAAATTTTTTTTTAAATGGAAAGGCGGAAGCATTGGCTATTTTTAAGGCTCTAGAAACGGCCAGTAGGCTCGATGTCAGTGATTACACGATCTTTTCCGATTCTAGGAGTGTGCTTCAAGCTTTGAAGGGCACTGCTAAGCTATCGGAGTCGTACCTAATAATAATGATTAAAGAAAAATTACGTAAACTAGAAGCCAGGGAGGAAAAAGTACAATTTAAATGGATCCCAGCACATAAGGGCATAAAGTATAACGAAGTAGTAGATTTAGCGGCTAAGACTGCGATCCGACACGGTTGCGACATACAGGTTCTAATCCCCGGCTCTGACCTGAAAGCCACTTGGCGCACTATGATGGGTGATGAGTTTCATGAATGGTGTATTAATGCCAGTCGAGAAAAAGGGAAAGAATATTTTGATAAATTTTATCAAAGGAAATCTTACCCATGGTACAAGAAATTTAAATTACAACGCCGAGCAATAGTTTCAATAAATAGGTTGAGAAGCGGTCATTCCTCACTGAAGGTAAATTTATTTAGACATAATATAATCAACTTAAATATCTGTGATTGTGGAGAGGCAGCAGAGACAGATAATCATATATTTTGGCAATGCCTCATGTGGGAGGCAGAGCGAAAGGTGTTAGTAAAAGAGTTGCAAAAGATAAAGGAAACTTCTCCATACTGTTTAAAGTCTCTGCTACACGGTATGAGATATCAAGCTGTAACAGCTTTAGCGAAATTCATCAGTTCCATCAAATTGTTTATCTAACCTAAAAAGAGAGAAAAAACGTGTTAAATTTTGTTACTAGTTATACAGGGTGTCCCATTTTAATCTTACACCTGACTTTTCTCGGAAAATATTGCTCGGATCAAATATTGTGTGGAACAAAACTTTTAGGGGTTGAAGGGGGACGTTTGATAAAAATTGGTTTGTGGATCCAAAATTCAAAATGGCGGCGTTAGAATGGCCGACATGTTTTTTTCGAATGGAAACATAACTTTTTTATATCATCAAAAAATTTTTCAGCGCAAAACCAACAACTTTTGTTGGAAAAATTTTTTGATTAAGTTCATATTTTTTAAGCGAGTACATCATTTTCAACTATTTTAGAGGTATCCAGGATGCACCGCGAAGAGATCTTTAACGTACCAAGTGCAAGTGCGTTTGCGTGTGCGTCTGCATATGCGTGCATACGTGGAGGTGCATGTGTGTGTTTTTTATTTTCATTTTATTTTTCAACTTTTTTTAAAAAGAGGGGCATGCAATGCCTTTATGCCCATAGGTACGAGCTCACAAGGATTAGGTCTCTGCGGTTCGTCATTACCGCAGTATTTTCGGACTCCAAACCCTCCTTGTGAGTGTACTCTGATCCCTCCCTAAAGATGTTCAAAGATCCCTCCATTCATGTTTAAACATGCCTGAACTCTTCTCTCAAAACCATCAACTGTGCGTAGGAGAACATCTCTCGGGATCGCACGGCAGGCAGCTCTTATCCGCTCCTTCATGTTCTCTCGTGTTGTTGGAGCTTGACGGTAGACAGCGTCATTTAAGTACCCCCACAAAAAGAAATCAGGAGACGTAAGATCTGGTGACCTTGGAGGCCAATTTACAGGACCGTCTCGACCAATCCACCGTTGACCAAATGTTGTATCCAGATGATTTCGAACAACATGAGCCCAGTGAGCGGGTGCATCGTCTTGCTGAAACCACATCTGTTGACGTGTTTCCAAATCCAGATCTTCTAGCAAAAGAGGCAGTTCATTTTGTAGAAAATCAAGGTAACGGACAGAGTTCACATTTCCCTCGAAAAAATGGGGACCTATTAATTGCCCGTTCACAATACCACACCATACGTTTAAACTCCATCGATGCTGGTGATCGATTTGTCTCAACCAATGTGGATTCTGATCAGACCAATACCGAAAGTTCCATCGGTTCACTTGACCACGGTTGTTGAAAGTGGATTCATCACTGAACATAACGTATCGAAAAAAGTCCCTGGATCGCTCGATTTGTCTCAACGCCCACCGACAAAACACCACCCTTTGCAACGGATCTGGATTAGGAGTGTCTTGGTGGAATTCTAGTCGGTACGGGTGAAGTTTCGCACCTCTCAATACACGGTGCACTGTCGATTTGGGAAACCCCAGTCGTTCCGAGATCACTTTGGCACTCAAATGAGGATCAATTGCTATCATGGCTAAAATAGCCATGTTTCGGGCTTCATGCAATCCACCAAAATTATTGACGTTTGGGAAATGTCGACGGTGGCGGATCATCCGACCTGCCCTCGTTCGCTGCTCAAGGGTTCGGATTATCTGCCGTGATGGGTGACGACGATCAGGATATTCACGTGATACAAATTTTCAGCTCGGAAGTAATTGCCCCGACACCTCCCTAAAATAAGGAGCATATCAACGATTTCGTTGGGACTGAAATCAGCCATTGTTGCTAATTTTCAAAATTTTCCTCTAATTTAAGAATTTTTTAAAATTTCGAGAATCAAGAATTTTTCTCTGATTTCAGAACCTTTACAAATTTTCGATTTCGTCTCTTGCTAATGGCTGCGGAGTCCGTGGGCGATCACAATGACTTCTAAAATAAAAAATTTTTTGGTGATGAAAAAAAGTTATGTTTCCATTCGAAAAAAACATGTCGGCCATTCTTACGCCGCCATTTTGAATTTTGGATCCACAAACCAATTTTTATCAAACGTCCCCCTTCAACCCCTAAAAATTTTGTTCCACACAATATTTGATCCGAGCAATATTTTCCGAGAAAAGTCAGGTGTAAGATTAAAATGGGACACCCTGTATATTGTTGGTAGATAATTATGAAGTTAAATACCAAGATCGATAAAAATGTAATACCAGTCTATGAACCTGTATTCTACGTGATATTACCGAGTACAAACATGTAAGATTGTAATCATCTGAAACTAGATGGCGATGCCGTAACCTTATTTATTATATTCACAATTAAAAAAACAATTAAAAAAATGGAAAGGCCATAAACTCTTCCGTTTAGCCCATACCTCCGATTGATTTCAAATTTGGTATACCTTTGTATTTTGACGTGCTGAAAACGAATATGACCTTCGAAATACCCGGAAAATTTTATTTTCAAGGTCAAATCAATGAAAAATCGATTTTTTAAGTGTTTTTCGCGTTTATTGCAATAAATATTGACATTAAAGAAAAATATTTCGGATAAAAGTTGTAGGCCGTTAAGCAATGCACATTATTTGTTCAATACATATTTCGTGTAGAACCAGTGGTTCTACTGCGAGATGACTGCGAAAGATGTTGAAAATTTGTATATCTTGTCAAGTCTCCATTAGTTTCTATATGAGAATCTACTCACGCACTCACCACGGGAAGGTTGGAGTTTGGTCTTGAAAGTGCATTTTTTTCATTTTTTTTTTGGTTATTTTTTTATTTTTTTTTGTATTTTTCCTAGTTTTTGATTTTTTTGTATTTTTCTGTTTTCTTTTGTACAACCACACACATACACAGCCACACTCAATAATTAAATTCAATTATTTTTGCTGGGATAGCAGATCTTGATATCGGCAATGAATTGCGTGAAAGGGTCAACGTTGAGTTTACTAACACGACGACGCCACAGGAATTCGCAAAGGTGGTCTGCTAAGTTATCAATACGAACGCCCCCTCGAGCAAGAGACCGACGCATCCAACGCCACGAAGACTCAATATTTTGAGTGTGTGCCCCAGTGCCTGAATCAACGAATTCCACGGAATGGTTGACCGTTTTATGAGGATAGCCGTGACTCTCCAAACTGTCATACCCTTTCCAGCAATCCGTATGGATCTCCGTCCCAACTACTACATGTTTCCGAATCAACGAGAGCAAAGTCGCAGCATTTCTTTTGTTATCGGGACATATTTCGAGCCGGTGATTTTCCGAATGACCTCTGTGGATCATGCCCGAAATCCACGAGCCTTCAACAACTCGCCGTCTTTCGTACTTGCGACGGCCGATCTTGCATTCGTCGATTTCGATTATTTCGCCGACACCTCCTATTTTGCCTTCGGTCTATATAAGTAATCAGCATGACACAAGCAGCCGAAAGGTGACATCTCTCAAACCACGTGTCTTCAGCCACGGTTGCGGAATGATTAAATTTACCCTTTTTTTGGCAAATGAATTCACATTCGCATGTGAAATGTGATTCGTGCAGAGTCATTTTTTTTATGCGTCCTGCAAAATGTTCTTGTGGAATGAATTCGATATCACGCAACGAAACCACTCGAGAGTGGTTTCGCGATTCCGTAAAATAGTGCTCAAGCTAAAAATATTGTACGCGCGATCCATCGTTATGTTGAAAATACAATCTTAAAAATTGTACAACCCTTAAAGAAGTGGGTTCGAATATAGCGCCTGAACTTTTCTAGAACACTTTTGGATGTGTGTGGAATCGTTGGGCGGTTGGACCTGGAACATCTTTGACTGTAGGGTCGTTTTCCCAACAGAGACGAAGTTCCAACAATTTTCGCATTTATCTCCGAAACCACTGGCACTACACGAAAAATGTATTGAACAAAAAATGTCCATTGCTTACTGGCCTATAACTTTTATCCGAAATATTTTTCTCTAACGTCAATATTTATTACAATAAATGCGAAAAACACACTAAAATAATCAATTTTTCATCGATTTGACCTTGAAAATAAAATTTGCGGGTATTTTGAAGGTCATATTCGTTTTCAGCGCGTCAAAATACATAGGTATACCAAATTTGAAATCAATCGGAGGTATGGGCTAAACCGAAGTACACCCTAAATTAATATTAATTTTAGTATCGTTACATCAAATTATTTTACAAAGTAAATATGAAAGCTGAAAAAAAACATAAGGACTAGCTGAGGGTCGAACATGACACGTCGGTTCTACCAACATGACACGCTACTTTTTTTTTTTGAAAGATATTTATTTCGAATTGAAGTACAGTATTTGAACATGAAGTAGTTGAAATAAATATAAAAAATACCAGCAGAATGTATACGAAGTGTTGGTGACGCATGTCCTAGTGCTAAAGAAAGAACTCTTTGTCGAAACACTTGATATTATTAACAATATTCGACGTCGATTGGATCGATACAAATTATGTTTAAATATGAGTCAATGTGTAGCAATTGAGCCTTTGAAGGAGTATATAAATGCACGCTTAAGCTATTGTTCTGTCAATGAGAAATGAATTAATAATCCTTCTGCGAGTGCGAACTATTTATTTCTATTTCTATAAAATGGAGATTCCGTGAAGATATGTAGCGTATCGACGTTACTTATTCCTAGAGTTGTTTTTCAGTTTTATTAAATTATTTATCAACTTATTATTAAATATATTTTGACATTAATTTCTTCATTGCTAGAGAAAGAAAGAAAAAAACTCACCTCACGATCTAAATCTTATCGGAATGAATTGAAATGGAACGTTCTATTTAAAATTTGTCATACATTCTTAATAAAAAAAATTGTTTGAACATTGACAAATTTGTCCTTGAAATAAATTAATATTAATTTTAGTATCTTTACATCAAATTATTTTACAAAGAAAATATGAAAAAAAAAGCATAAGGACTAGCCGAGGATCGAACATGGCACGTCGGTTCTACCAACATGACACGCTACTACCCCGACTAACCCATCTATCTGATAGCAATAAAGCCTTTGAAAGAGTATATAAATGCACACTTGGGCTATTGTTCTACAATTTTTATGAGTGGTAATAAGGTTTCGATTTTTTTCTACGTACAAATGAAATTAAAAGACGTGAGATAATTGAATATATTTTAAGCCGCATCTCTTGATTACTCGCATTCGGTGATATTGATTGAATACTGCGTGTACGTGCTTTGGTATTATCACGGACTACGTTTACACACACACTACGAACTCCACACAGCCCACTAGTTTGTAACGCTCCGAGTCGAATGATTTAGTTTTGGGTGGGTTCGATTGATAAGGAGTTGAAACTCGCCTTGCGAATTTCTCTCCAATAACTCAAGACAAAGATTTAAATGTTTGATGAATATATTGACGAAAATATGGATCTTGACTCTTTGGCTGACAACAATGTTCTCTCTAATTCTATTCCGTTCGACTTTTAGTCTCACAAATCCTTTGATTCTCACGCGCAGACTCCGCACGCTCCGCTCATACGCTGACCAATCACGCTGGTTTTCATCCTCCCACTCATTCAATTCTAGGGTCTTTCGACCCACGCTTCGGTTTCACACGCTCGCTTCGCAACCACACAATGCCCTTATTATTCTAGGTCCTTAGCATAAGAGTGACGAAGTATATGTCCTAGCCTAATATTTATAAGATGAAAGTGGGTAAAAGTATCGTACTGGGATATTAAAACTATTTATATAAGAAATCAAAGAAAGCCTTATTTCGATACATTTCAACGTATGGAGATTATTATAATGTAAACTATAAGAATGAGTTAGTCAATACGTTCATATTTCTTATCGACTAGTGGTTATTGTTTATGCTATACTTATATATTAGTCACCCAAGTCCGTCACGTTCCTCTCATTTATTAATATTTCAATGATCAATTATCAAATCCGTATGAAACCCTAAAGTACGAAATTCGCAAATTCGCGGTTCTTAGCGCAGAAATCAGCGCACTCTGGTGACGATCACAAGTTCATGGAGGTGGCGCCATCTCGTGATTGCGATTTTCGAAAATTCATGATATCCTAAAGTTGGAAAATAAGAACGGCCGTCTTTATACAGATTTCCGTATTTGATTCTTCTATTAGACAAAATTTTTAACGAAATGATCTAATAATCGCCGACAAAACCCCGACAAATAATTTACACTGAAAAAAAAGTCAGAAATGTAAAATCAATCGGCTAAGCTCTTGGAGATATTTGGGAGAGGTTTGAATTTGCCCTACATCGTCTGACAATTTTTCCGTAAGAGTATACATTCAAAAATCGTACTCTGTACACGATATTGAAAATTTTGAAGATGAAACGATAGTTCTGAAATTATACAAATTTTAAAATATCCCGCCATTGGGTGTTTTATTTTTGTTCCTAAGAATCCTAGGGATTTTTCACTCGAAGACTTTTCTTGCTTACATTGGCTTTCTGACAAAGAACCAGACGGTATTCGAAGTTGTAAACTTCAAGAGTAACCAGAGTCCACCGATTTCTACTTGGATAACCTTGTTGGTACATTTTTTTTTTATACGTAATAATATTTCGCTTCCATGTATTTGCGTTGAATTTTAATTTCAATGCATGTTTTTTTGAATATTACGTATCATCGAGTGATTGAGTTTGGTTCGAATATTACTACGGAGTAATTTATGGCTGTTCTTCGTTGTTGATGTTTTTTATCTTGGTGGGAGGTGATGTTTTTCCGTGAAAATATCCAATTGTCATTTATTAGGTAATTAACTGATATTGGTATTGAAAAAGAATTACAGCTTCAGTTCGACCCATGAATCAATGGGTACTGCATGAAATTTTACATTTTCCGCATGTTTGTCATTGCTGATACCTAGCTTTACTTAATGAGTTCCAGTCAGATCAAAATGTTGAGTTGACTTCGAGTTATCATATTATTACGGTAATGAAAATATTTTTTATAACAAAAAGGCTGAGAATGACAAAAGTATATTTTTAGGCAACAATTTTACTGATTCAAAACTCTATGATTATAAAAGTGAAAAAAATTTTCCTTGGTCATGTTACAAATATAGATTTTTGATAATTATCAATCTGGAAGGTCATTTGAAATTCGTTCAATATAATATACTTTAGCAACATAAAAGTAAAAACACGTTCCATAGTTTCCTCATAACTTTTCTGCAATCATTAGTTTAAATAATTTTTACAACTCTGTATGTAATAATATAGTATCTCACAAATACATGGAATTTGAGAAGTTTAATCATGTGTTTGAATTCTAAATGATTAAAGCTCCTTTTTACTGATGCATTTACCAAGTAATTTTAAATAATTATACCAATAGTGTTACGAATATAATAATAATAATAATAATAATAATAATAATAATAATAATACTTTGGATTGCAAGTAATGAATTTATTAATTCCAGATGAAACAGCTATAGGCAGAATTTACTTTTTCTCTATTGTTGGGCTACAAGAACGATGTTCTAACTTGAAAAGTTGAGAATCAGAAAATGGAAGCTCACGAGAATGACTATGTTTCATTTCCAATACACGATGAGATCCAAGAGAGCGTAGTGTCCCATGAGGAAGTATGCGAGCCATCGGAAGATTGCATACTGCCAGACAATTTGTCAGGAGTGGCAGTAGAAGAGGTAAATTCAGTAATAACAGAGGGGCAGGTAGCTGTTGAAATATTAACGGAACATTCGGATGAAGAGGAGGAAAAATCGATATATCCGATTTATATAAAACAGGAGGAGCAACATCAATATACATCTGGAGATGACGAATCAATGGCTGTAGAGGCATTGCGCCAATTGGGTGGCATGTATCCTTGCTTTGAGGACAAAAAGATAAATTGTCCTAAGTGTTCGAGACAATTCAATCAAGCGGAATTTCAAAGTCACAGCGAAAGTTGTACTTCTGGAAAATTGTGTTGCTCAACTTGTAACGAGCGTTTTGAAAGGAAGCAAGATTTGAACAATCACATGGTTTGCCATCAAGTAGACAGGCCGCACGCATGTCGCACTTGCGGCAGTTTATTTCGTTCGAAATCTCATCTCCAGACTCACATGACGCAAGTACACAAAGCAGAAAAACCACACAAGTGTACCATTTGTGGCTCTGATTTTCATCGTCCTTCGAGTCTCTCGAATCACATGAAAATTCACACTTACGTCGCTGGGAGGGCTCTGGTACAAACAGAAACCAGCAGCCAATCCGAAAATGAGACAAGCCGAAAATGGGGTGAAGACAATCGGAACACCGGGACTACGGGTGGATACGAGGTACATTGGTCGGTGCCATATAATTTTGATCCTGGAGTTGAGAGCATTTCTGGAAACCCTGAAAAAATGGATACTCTTCAGGAGTTCACGGTGATGCCTAACGGCGAAGTAACTCATTTTGAGTATACCAGCCAAGAGTCTATCACACCTCCTGTCAATCGGTATAACCTTGCTATAAACAACTTTACCAACTCGGAGTCCTGCGTGAAAATAGAGAACCTTCCGTTTGCTACGATCGATTCCAAGACTTATCCAGAGTATGAAACAAGTGACGGCGGCGTAAAGAGCTATTCTTGTACCCAATGCGGAGCAAACTTTTCGAAGCCTACCGCTTTAGCTTCTCACGCAAAAACCCACATGGTGAAAACTTGGTCAATGCCCATTGAATGCCAATACTGCGACAAACAGTTTCAAGACTCCACTCATTTGTCCAGTCACCAAACAACCTGTGCTAAAAAATTGATGCAAGCAAACTTGGAGAACGGGGTGACCAACGGAAAATGGGGCAAACACGCTTGCACTGAATGTGGCAAAAAGTTTACCACCAAACAAAAAATGTTTCGCCACCAATGGATTCATCGAAAAAAAACTCACGCTTGTGAGATTTGTGGATCTCAATTCGAGAAACAAAATCAGTTAGACGAGCATCGATTGTCTGCTCACCCAGGGGATTCGCCCTTCACCTGTACCGAGTGCGGCAAGAGTTTTGTCTCGAGACAGGGACTCTGGGAACATGGACGAACCCACGCCGGAAGCCCAGCGCATTTTCACTGTGACACTTGCTCCAAAACTTTTTCATCGAGGCAAGGCTATCTTATTCACCATCGTACTCACACAGGAGAGCGACCGTACGGCTGTAAATTTTGTTGGAAGGCTTTCCGCGATGGTGGCACACTGAGGAAGCACGAACGTATACACACCGGCGAACGGCCTCACGTTTGTCCTTTGTGTTCCCGAGCATTCAATCAGAAAGTTGTTTTACGAGAGCACGTTAGATGGGTGCATGCGGCTGGCAAAAACGAAACGGAGGTCAGCGGGCCACCTTACCCTTGTCCATTGTGTGGCTCTCTCAACCAAGATCGTGATGAGCTGTGTGCCCACATCGTCAAACATTCGGACCAAATGATCGCCGAGGCTAAAGCAAAAACTAACAACAACGCGACAAAAACAAAAGCGGCGAAGAAGAGAACGAAACCGATGACTACTGACAAATCAGCAAAAGCCGGACACGTCGAAAGGTCTATTTCTAGGAACGAAGAAGAGGCCGAAGCTCTTCTCTCCATCCCGACTGACAGTGCAGAAGACGAGGTAGCCCCAATGATTCTCAAGGACCAGGAAATCGAGGAACAACTTCTCCTCGTCACAGGGGACAAAAACCTCGTAAGTATCTCCTCCAAACAGGAGAAGCGAAACGATCAGCCCCTTCTCGTACCTGGACAGACCGCCATCATCACGAAAATACGTCAAACGGACGTTCTTCAACTCATACAAAATGCCAAACGGAACGAAACTCTTCGCCTTATTTCCTCTGGCAAACCAAACAACACGCTTCATCTCATCACCAAACAAAATCAATCATTGCCCGTCCTTGCTATCAGAAATCCTCAGAGTCACGATAACTTCTCTAGCCAAATGCCCGATCCAGTTGATCCACGAATCGCCATCGATAACGAACACATCCCCGATAATAATCTACAAGAAGGATGCCTCATGGACGACGAAACTTCTCATGTCAGCGCTGAACAAGTTGCACAATTGTTTCACCAACATGAACGACAGGAAAGTGATAACGACGACGGCGACGAGGAAATGGTTTGTGGCATATGCGGCGATGATTTCGATGATAAAAATGTTCTCATGGAACACGTCAAAATTCACATTTAAACATTTTCTTTCCACCCTCTCATTCTGTGGTTCTACAATTTTTTAATGTTCTTAAGAGTGGATCACGAGTGTTTTTATGCTCGTCATTTTATTCCATCAATATTCTTGAATATTAAAATTCGAAAGACTTTGGAGTAATTGAACAATTTCGAAATATGGCGAATATTTTGCAATAATCAAATTACCAAACAGTTATTAGAAAAAACAAATTTTTAATCGAACGATTGCTTGATAAGTAGTGGAATAATTTTTATTTCCTCGTATGAAATTTATTTACACACTTTTTCCAATCTCTTATAATATTCCGCTTCTTCTGGATATCTCTTCACCACCTTTTTCTGGGTGGCATTAAAAGCCATTGCAAATCGATGTTTGGAATGTTCCTGAGGTTACTAGATATTTTCGGATTTTTTACCAATCGCGAATTTTCGGAATCTTTATTATGGACTGAATTGCGTTAATGGAACATTACCGGATGATATTTTTGAATTTTTTTTTCTTATCGAAGTAATACGAACATTGTTGAATCGTATTTTTTCAGTTTTTGAACGAATAGAAACCTTTACGAAGGTAAATATTTTCATGAAAGTCATGTTGATTGTTTTCGTAAAAATAATCAAAATCTTTTTAAAATACGTGCACCCTCAATGTGATGAAATATTTATATACAAATATATGTGAATATAAATTGATGTATATAAAAGAGATTCTACCGAGTCTCTCGGTAAAACTTGTACTCTTAATTGATTTTAAAATAATGCAACAGCGTACGCTTTCTTGCACACACTTGAGCGTTTTTTTCGATATAGATGTGTGCGGGTCTAATATGTATGTAAAAAAACGGTTTACAAAAAATTATTATACGTGTTTAAGTATATAATAAAGCAAGATTTATATGTTGTACCGAAAATTCAATTATTTCTTCATCTAAAATTCATATATCAAATATTGTTGAATGCTATTCTTCGATTCAAAGTGTCAACAATATTTTCAATCGGAATAATCCGAATTCTGCCGATTTGAAACGATTCGTGAGACAACACGTAAACATATAAATATAAACACGTGCGACGGTGGTGGTCAGGAATGGTAATCTCGTAAATAATTAACGAATATTCATACAAATCATTGACAACTGGTGGCATCAAATCTTCAAATAAAGTTGAACAAAAGTCCTGTCGTAACTGATTGTAACGGTGAGTTGGTGAATTTTTTTCTCATTTTGTTATATTTGATTAATTTTTCAGGTTAGGTTTTTGTGTCATTGCAACTGACTTGTTATAATAAGTGTTCGATATTTTGAGACTGACTTTAGTTTACAGAAATATTGACCGTAAAATGGAATCTTTATTGCATGATTAGTTTGTTTTTCTAATCCAAAAATATTTTTCATTATATTTTATAATTACGTTGAAAAATATCCATTCCAACGATCGATAATTTGTGAAGGAGCTTTCTCTGTTTTCCGTAAGGCGCTCGTACGCGTTGTTTTGCCGCCTGCTCAATATTTTTGAGGTTAAACACGTTTCCATTTGTCTGTATACACCGGTCAAAACGTCAAAATATTATTGGCAGAAAAATAAAAAAAAAAACATCGAGCACGTGTGTTAGATTTATAAAGTTCGAAGAGATTAACAAAAGAAGAAGAGTGCTGTGCACGAAGAACGAAGATTGATAAATAAATATAAATAACAAAATGCCCACGTGGACCCAGATACAAACTCAGCTTCGAAATCCAAACAATCCAGTTGTGTTTTTCGATGTGTCGGTGGGTACGACGGAAATTGGTCGTATGATATTCGAACTTTTCGAGGATGTGTGTCCAAAGACGTCGGAAAATTTTCGTCAATTCTGCACAGGTGAATACAGGAAAGACGGTGTTTCTCTGGGTTTCAAGGGGGCAATATTTCATCGTGTTATCAAGGACTTTATGATCCAAGGAGGTGATTTTGTGAACGGCGATGGTACAGGAGTTTTGAGTATTTACGGCGGTGGAACATTCGCGGATGAGAATTTCATTCTCAAACACGATTCGCCAGGACTCTTGTCCATGGCAAACAGTGGCAAAGATACCAACGGATGTCAATTCTTCATAACTTGCGCCAAGTGCAATTTCTTAGATGGCAAGCATGTTGTCTTCGGAAGAGTCATCGATGGTCTTTTGGTTATGAGAAAAGTCGAAAATGTACCTACTGGTCCTAACAACAAGCCTAAAATACCTGTTACCATTTCTCAATGCGGACAAATGTAGAATTATTATTTTTCAATCACTCTGTAATATAATTTTATGCAGAAAATAAAAATATTTTGTATTTTGCAGCTTAGGCTCGTTGATCGATTGAAACAAATAAATTCCTTTTTCATTTTGTAACTTCGACAAGTAGAAATTTTCCCACAAACTTTTAACTTTTGACCTATTCGATAGACCCGCATTAACCTGTGACCCTGACTAGAAGACGGGAAGTGCCCTCAATTTTTCAACGCCTTTCTCAAACAAGGACGTTTTCATTGCAATTAAGACATTTTTTTTTTTAATAGGATTTCCATTGTCATCCATCTACCAAATACAATTTTGTGAAATTTGATCATCTTTTTTTATCAAAAAGGAGAAAATGAATTTATTTTTTGCATAGAAAAAAAATTCTGTTTTTGAGCCTTTTGTGAGGCAACTCTTGAAAATTATTTCATCTTCATTCGGCTGTGCTAATTTTTCCTAAATCTTGTACATTCATGCTCTTCCTGAACAAGGCCCAAATGAAGAGTCTCTCGTTTTAAATTCGAATCAACCGCCAATGAAAATGAAATAATTCGATTAGTAAGTACACATTATTCAACTAAAATTTTTATTTTATTAATTTCCAACAAAATTTTAAGGAATGTTTACGCAATGTTTGAAAACCTGAAAAATGAGAAGCTCAACTTGGATCTTATTGAAAAAAAGTTTTCTCTCAATAACAATGCAAATTCAGTTCAGTTTCACTAAATTAAAAAATATTCAGCCGGTTTCACAAGAATTTAATTCTATAGTCCATTCATGAGTATATTTTAAATAACTCTATACTTTCCCAATTTGCCGATTATTCA